>NC_041393.1:229047271-229066481 GCF_002162155.2 Triticum dicoccoides | reverse complement strand
GCGGCGGCGAACTGGGGACCGGGCGGCGCCACTAGGAGGCCGACACGTGGCGGCGGACGGGGAGGCCGGACATGTCCGTCGGCGGCGGTTGTGTCCGACGGCGGCGGGAGGAGTTTTTTTTTAGGGTTTCGGGGAGAGGGAGAGATCCGAAAACGGAGGGGTGTATATATAGGCATAAGTGGAGCTAGGAGAGTCCAAATGAGGTGCGGTTTTCGCCCACACGATCGTGATCGAACGCTCTAGGACATGGAGCAGAGTTTGGTGGGTTTTGGGCCAAATTTGGGGGGTGTTGGGCTGCAACACACACGAGGCCTTTTCGGTCCCTCGGTTAACCGTTGGAGTATCAAACGAAGTCCAAATGATACGAAACTTGACAGGCGGTCTACCGGTAGTAAACCAAGGCCGCTTGGCAAGTCTCGGTCCAATCCAGAAATGTTTAGACCCCACACACGAAAGAAGACTAGAAATGACCACCGGAGGAGAACGAAGCGCCGGAATGCAAAACGGACAACGGGGAAAATGCTCGAATGCATGAGATGAACATGTATGCAAATGCAATGCACGAGATGGCATGATAAGAGATGCACGAAAAAGAAAAACAACACACGGAGACAAAGACCCGAACCCGAGAAATAAATATATCTTGACACCGGAAACGGCAAGAGTTGGAGTACAAATGGGGAAAGTTACATCTGGGGTGTTACAAGAGGCTAGATGTTTGTGTTGAAAATTTAAAATTTCTTTACCATACTTGTGAACTTTGCAATGAACGTGGTCATTTAAATCTCCAATGCAAATTGTTTCATGATCGAATCGTGTCCAAAAATTGTGATGACTTGATTTCCCTTGTACATCATAATGAACTTAGTCTTCTTTTGGGTTATGAAGAAATGAAACGTTTAACTAAGCATATTCCAGAAAATAACCTTGAGAAATTTCTTGATATTGATCTAGAGGAAATTTACATGTATTATGCGGTGAATTGCATTGAAAATCCTTATATTGCCAATTACATAAAGAAAAGAAAGCAAATAGAAGATGAAGATAATACTAATGAAAGGGAAGAGACTTCCCAATATCCTCCTATTATTTCTTATGATGAATCAGGTAACAAGGAGGAGCTTTCTATTCAACCAATATCATTAATAAGGAGCTTAAAGAAGAGGGTTAAACCCACACATGATGTGAAGAAGAAAAAGAAAAGATGGAGAAACAAAGGTAGAAAGGTATCCCTCCCAAATGATGTTGCTCCTACTACTCATTGTGATGATGATAATTGCTATACTATTGGTGCTATCCATACTATTAATGATGAGAGTGATTATGCTTATGATATGAAAAGGTCCAAGCTTGGGGATGATATGTTTGATGAGAATGACATGTTTGAGAATACATTTTCTGCAATTAATGTTTGTCCCAAGCTTGGGGATGCTACGTTTAATGAAGATGATATTTTTAGCCTCCCAAGTTTTGATGAGCAAATTTATTATGATGATAGCATGCCTCCTACTTATGATGATTATTGTGATGAAAATTATGCTATAAAAAGTAGTGATGATTATATTTATAAAACTTTTCATGATTATGATTACCCTTTTTCTGAACATTACTCTTTTAATGTGGAAACAATTTATAGAATTCGAGTCTCTTATGATACTCCTACTATTCATTAGAAGAAATTTGCTTATGTGGAGAGTAATAAAAAATCTATGCTTGTAGATCATGAAAAGAATGCTTTATGTGCTGGTTATATTGTTTAATTCATTCATGATGCTACTGAAAATTATTATGAGGGAGGAATATATGCTTGTAGGAATTGCAATAATATCAAGTTTCCTCTTTATGTGCTTAAAATCTTGAAGTTATGCTTGTTTTGCCTTCCTATGCTAGTTGATTATTGTTCCCATAAGTTGTTTGCTCACAAAATCCCTATGCATAGGAAGTGGGTTAGACTTAAATGTGCTATTCATATTCTTCATGATGCTCTCTTTATGTTTCAATTCTTATCTTTTATGCGAGCATCATTGAAATCATCACGCCTATCTAAAAGGCATTAAAGAAAAGCGCTTGTTGGGAGACAACCCAATATTTAAATTTACTGTTTTTGTCTGTTCACATGATTATGATACTGTAGTAATCATGTTTTATATCTTCTGTTTCAATAAAGTGCCAAGTAAGACCTTTAGGATAGCTTACGATGATAGTTGTGTTGATCCTGCTGAAAATCAGAAACTTTCGCACCCAGTAAAGTAATTTTGATAATTCACAGAAACATGATTTTGATCTGATTCGTTTTGCTATGGATTTTATACAAATTTCTTAGGACTTTCTAATTTGGTAGGATTTTTGGAGTTCTAGAAGTATACGTTTGATACAGATTACTACAGACTGTCCTGTTTTTGACAGATTCTGTTTTCTATGTGTTGTTTGCTTATTTTGATGAATCTATGAGTAGTATCGGAGGGTATGAACCATAGAGAAGTTGGAATACAGTAGATATTACACCAATATGAATTTAGAATGAGTTAACAACAGTACCTAAGTGGTGGTTTATTTTCTTATACTAACGGAGCTTACGAGTTTTCTGTTGAGTTTTGTGTTGTGAAGTTTTCAAGTTTTGGGTAAAGATTCGATGGACTATGGAATAAGGAGTGGCAAGAGCCTAAGCTTGGGGATTCCCAAGGCACCCCAAGGTAATATCCAATTACAACCAAGAGTCTAACCTTGGGGATGCCCCGGATGGCATCCCCTCTTTCGTCTTCGTTCATCGGTAACTTTACTTGGACCTATATTTTTATTCACCACATGATATGTGTTTTGCTTGGAGCATCATTTTATTTTCTTTTGTTTTGCTTTCTGTTTGAATAAAATACCAAGATCTGAAATTCTTAAATGAGAGAGAGTCTTCACATAGTTACACAATTATTGAACTACTCATTGATCTTCACTTATATCTTTTTGGAGTAGTTTGTCATTTACTCATGTGCTTCACTTATATCCTATGAGTAAATGGTTGAATGATTTAAATATCATAAATCTGAAATTATATATGTTTCATATGTTTATCCCATGGGGAGTAATGATTTCACATCTAAGAAGTATAGGTGGTAAATTTATTGAAGGTTAGCAAACATTGTATTGGTCACTTGAACAATTCATGAAAGAATATTGAAGGAAGAGAGATTTCACATATAAATACACTATCTTAGACATCTTCTATGATTGTGAGCCCCATTAATTATTTTCAAACCTGAGAAAATTAGTTGAAATTGGACAAGGAAGACAACATAATGAGTTATGCTTGGGTATATTTGTATAGAAGTTATATTGTTATAGATCCTCCAACATGTGGTGCTTGCTATTTGGAATCCTTTGCTAGCCAAAATATCTGTACTAAGCGGGAATACTGCTTGTGCATCCAAATTCCTTAAACCAAGTTTCCTCCATGAGTGTCCACCATATCTACCTATATGCGGTATTTACCTGCCGTTCCAAGTAAATTTGCATGTGCCAAACTCTAAACCTTCAAATAATAATCTGTTTTGTATGCCCGAAGCGCTCATGTAGCGACTAGGGGCTGTCAGTATCTTCCATGCTAGGTCGGTTATTCTCATGATGAGTGGACTCCGCTCATCATTCACGAGAAAATGGCTGGTAACTAGGATGCCCAGTCCTATGATCAAAAGATCAAAAACAAATCGCAAATAATTGCAAACAAAACTCCCTTGGAGGCACCCGTTGTTTTGGGCAAGCCATGGATTGTTGATTGTTGGTGGAGGGGGAGTATAAACTTTACCATTCTGTTTGGGAACCACCTATAATGTGTGTAGCATGGAAGATATTGGGAAATCTTAGTTGTTATGTTGACAATGAAAGCATACCTCTCAAATTTATTTTCATCTCTGTCTAAGAGCATAATTGGTTTGATGCCAACAATTGGCATTGCCAATATTTGGCAAAATCAAAAGTTGCCAAATGTTGGCAACTTTTGTGAGGTTGAGAAGAAAAGTTGGTAGCCAACCAATCACTAGCCAACATTTGGCATTTGCCAAATATTGGCATGCCAACTTTTGGCATCGAACCAATCATGCTCTAAACCTTCGAGCTCTAGCACCTCTGCAAATCCCTGCTTCCCTCTGCGAAGGGCCTTTCTTTTACTTTTATGGAAGAGTCAGCAGTATTCCTTCTCATTCCAACCCACTCTTTAGTTGGAAAGCATCATGTGATGGGGAAAGATCTAAGCATATATGTCCATTCAAATATATTTGATCATGAATTATTATTGTTGACAATTATCTATATGATAAGTAAGTTGGGAGGCGAAACATTAAGCCCCTATCTTTCTCTCTGTGTTCAATGCTATTTGTTCTAAAAATATGCTTTGAGTGGTAGCAATCATGGAAGACTATATGATAGTTGAGTATGTGGGATTTGCTAAATCAAAGCTCTTACATAGACCCTTCCTGAAAATAAGATGAATTGCAATTGTTTGATGACTGAGAACATAGTTTGCTAGTTTTCAAGAAAGTTTATGGTCTTTGCTTTAACATGTGAATAGCTTGTTACTTGATCATGAGAAGTTTTATGAGATGAGCTGCTGTTATGACATATAATGATGCTAGAAATGGTGATCAAAATTATCATTGATCAAACTTATGCACCTGCTAGCATTCACACTTCATAAATTACTTCTTTTATCATTTACCTACTTGAGGACGAGCAGGAATTAAGCTTGGGGATGTTGATATGTCTTCAACGTATCTATAATTTATGAAGTATTCATGCTATTATATTACCTATTTTGGATGTTTATGGTCTTTACTAAGCACTTTTATGTTATTTTTGGGACTAACCTATTAACCGGAGGCCCAGCCCAAATTGTTGTTTTCTTGCCTATTTCAGTGTTTCGAAGAAAAGGAATATCAAACGGAGTCCAAACGGAATGAAACCTTCGGGAGAGTTATTTTTGGAACGGAAGCAATCCAGGAGACTTGGAGTGGATGTCAGGGAAGCTTCGAGGTGGCCACGAGGGTCAAGGGCACGCCCTACCCCCTAGACGCGCCCCTACCCTCGTGGGCCCCTCGTGGCCCCACTGACTGACTTCTTTCGCCTATATATGTCCATATACCCTAAAAACTTTGAGGAACACAATATATCGGGAGTCCCGCCACTGTAAGCCTCTGTAGCCACAAAAAACCTCTCAGGAGCTCGTTCCGGCACCCTGTCGGAGGGGGAACCCATCACCGATGGCCATCTTCATCATCCTGGCGCTCTCCATGACGAGGAGGGAGTAGTTCACCCTCGGGGTTGAGGGTATGTACCAGTAGCTATGTGTTTGATCTCTCTCTCTCTCTCTCTCTCTCTCTCGTGTTCTTGATTTGGCACGAACTTGATGTATCGCGAGCTTTGCTATTATAGTTGGATCTTATGATGTTTTCCCCCTCTACTCTCTTGTAATGGATTGTGTTTTCGCTTTGAAGTTATCTTATCGGATTGAGTCTTTAAGGATTTGAGAACACTTGATGTATGTCTTGCATGTGCTTATCTGTGGTGGCAATGGGATATTCACGTGATCTACTTGATGTATGTTTTGGTGATCAACTTGCGGGTTCAGTGACCTTGTGAACTTATGCATAGGGGTTGGCACACGTTTTCGTCTTGACTCTCTGGTAGAAACTTTGGGGCACTCTTTGAAGTACATTGTGTTGGTTTGAATAGATGAATCTGATATTGTGTGATGCATATCGTATAATCATACCCATGGATACTTGAGTTGACATTGGAGTATCTAGGTGACATTAGGGTTTTGGTTGATTTGTGTCTTAAGGTGTTATTCTAGTACGAACTCTATGATAGATCGAATGAAAAGAATAGCTTCTTGTTATTTTACTATGGACTCTTGAATAGATCGATCAGAAACGATAACTTTGAGGTGGTTTCATACCCTACAATAATCTCTTTGTTTGTTCTCCGCTATTAGTGACTTTGGAGTGACTCTTTGTTGCATGTTGAGGGATAGTTATATGATCCAATTATGTTATTATTGTTGAGAGAACTTGCACTATTGAAAGTATGAACCTTAGGCCTTCTTTCCTAGCATTGCAATATCGTTTGTGCTCACTTTTATCATTAGTTATCTTGCTGTTTTTATAATTTCAGATTACAAATACTCGTATCTGTCATCCATATTGCACTTGTATCACCATCTCTTCACCGAACTAGTGCACCTATACAATTTACCATTGTATTGGGTGTGTTGGGGACACAAGAGACTCTTTGTTATTTGGTTGCAGGGTTGTTTGAGGGAGACCATCTTCATCCTACGCCTCCCACGGATTGATAAACCTTAGGTCATCCACTTGAGGGAAATTTGCTACTGTCCTACAAACCTCTGCACTTGGAGGCCCAACAACGTCTACAAGAAGAAGGTTGTGTAGTAGACATCATTGTGCAAGCTTTTTGTGTTGTATCTCTTGCTTGCTTGTGTGCTTGTTGTTGTTGTATCATATAGGTTGCTCACCTAGTTGCATATCTAGACAACCTACTTTGATGCAAAGTTTAAATTGGTAAAGAAAAGCTAAAATTGGTAGTTGCCTATTCACCCCCCTCTAGTCAACTATATCGATCGTTTCAATTGGTATCAGAGCCTCATCTCTTTATTAAGGACTTTGCCATCTGAAGAGTATGGTTGACACCGTAGACGGTGGGGAGGAGCACTCTGGTGTGAATTCATCTTTGTCTACGGCTGATGGGGGTTCCTCGGTCTCTTGAGAGGAATTCAATGAGGCTTTGGACACATTGAAAACCTCCATGATGACCGAGGTTAAAGGCATGTTTAACAAGTTCTTAGAAGGCCTTAAATTATCCACTGCACCAATGAAAGTGGTTGATCCCTCTAACATGGCGACGGATGCTAACTCCGACAAGGGGGAAGCTACTAGTGAAAAAGTTCCATTATCTAGTGGTAAAAATGGTAGTGGCATCTTTGCCCATGTTGAACCTCCACTTACTTATGGAGGACCGGTTCCCTACACTCATTTGAATCATGTTGGTCCTCCTCCTAAGATTGTGAAAAGTAAGGATTTTGACTCTTGGGTCTATCACTTTAAACGCCATTTAAATCATGTTAATACTAAGCTTTGGAGAATCATTGAGCAAGGTTTCTATCCACATGACCCAAGCAACTTCACCCCTAGATAAGTCGCAGATCATCAATTCAACGAGGATGCTCTCTTCATCATCCAAGATGCAATTCCATCCGAAGATATTGCGCACCTCTGACCTTTCACTGTGGCCAAGGAAGCATGGCACCATGTTGTTTCCATTTATAAGGGAAGCGCAATCATTCAACGCTCCAACTATGAAGTGGTGCAAGATGAAGCCGATGAGTTTGCAATGAATGAAGATGAAGAACCTCGTGAGCTTTACCGGAGATTAACCAATCTCGCGGTCTCACTCTGAGATCATGGGAGCAAGGATACAGATGACAATTGGATCAAGTGCAAGTTCCTTAAGGCCATGATGCCTTACCGCAAGGCCATGTCCTCTGTCATCTGTCAAAGGCCGGATTTCCACACCTTGTCCTCAAGTGAAGTGTTGGATGAGTTTGTGGCGATGAGGATCTTGGATAAGACCGCCAACAATGCGGTGTTGCGTTCTCAGAGAGCAAAGAAGCCCAACCTTGCCTTGAAGGCCAAGGATAGTGTGGAAGAAGAGGATGAAGAGGAAGAAGAGGAGAGCAACCCCGAAGATACAAAATATGCTTATCATGAGCACATGGCTCTTGCTTCAAGACAATTTTGGAGCAAGAAGAACACAAGGCCCAACTTCAACAAGAACAACTCAAGTGGCGCGAAGGGCAAGCAACGTGTGAGGACTTGCTATAATTGTGGCTATGTGAGCCACTTTTTGCGGAATGCCCATATGAGAAGAGGGAAGACAATGGTGGCAAGCTCATCCGAAAAGACAAGGCCAAGTCTTTCCCCAACAAGAGCAACTTCACCAAGAAGACTCCTACCAAGGGGTTGGTGCCACAATAAGAATACAATGAGGATGATGATGATGATGATGAAGATGGTGAGTCGGTTGCCATGGCTTCTGTTGCCATTGCAATGACCCAGCGGGTGTCCCTCTTTGACTCACCCAATGAGAACATCACCGCCAAGTGCCTCATGGCTAAAGCCACCAACAAGGTAACCCCCAACATCAAAACAACCATCACTACTAATCCTTCTTTCACGGATTGCATTGATGAAAGTGAGGGGTCTAATGAGGAAGAAAATGAATATGAGTCTTTTATGAGTAAGCTCAAGGGTAAGTCCAATAAGCACTTTGTTGCTCTCTTGGAACAACTTGGTGAAGCCAATGACATGATCAAGGCTCACGAAGAAACCATCTCTAAGATGGAGGGGCATAGTCGTGACTATGCCGATGAGATATCGGATCTCTCTAACGTGCTTGAGGAAGAGCGTGCTCATCGTTTGGCTCTTGAGGAGTCACACAATGATGATCATGCTAAGTTAAAGAAAGGTCTTGATCATGCTCTTGTTGTATCTCGTGTGCTGAACTCCGAAAAGGCCAAACTTGGGTTGATCTTGCTAGAGGAGTTTGATATACTTGACAAGGCTCACAAGGCCTTGAAGGGTACTCATGCTAGCCTTAAAGAGTCTCATGATCAACTCCAAGTGAAGCTAACCAAGGAGAAATCCTCATTTCCTCATATGGTTTTAATTGATAATGCAAATGCTAATCCATGTTGTGAGCATGTGCATCTCGTTGAAGAGAATGCAGAGTTGAAGGAGCAACTTGAGAAAGGCCTTGTGTCTTTCATACAAGGTGAGAAAAACCTCAACGACCTCTTGAGCAATCAAAAGGAAGTTGTGGCCAAGGAGGTGTGACACCCCAAAATTTTAACCTTGTTTTGTTAATTAAAATTTTGCCAGGAAATCAAAACTTTTATTTTCTGGGCTCACTTTTGATTTTTGAAATATTTCTTTTCTTATTATCATGGAGTTTTTACCTCAAGTGAGAAACCTCCCAATTTTATTGGACTCTCTTACCCCCTCAAATAAAACTTTTCTTTTTATCAGAGGAGTTAATTATAAAATTATTTCCCTGATCTTTATTCCTTTAAAAATGGTTTTTTCCATGGTTTGTGGTCCTATTTGAACTACAACCATTTGATAAATTCTTTTAAAAATCCCACCAAATTTTGGAGATGTCATGTGATGTTTCTAAATCACTTTTATGCAAAAAGATATTTCATTCATTGAATATTTTGAGCTCCACACCATATTTTTCAAATCTGGTCCAGTGGGCAAATTTGCACTACAACCTATTTAAATATTTCTTTCTAGCTTCCACCAAAATTATGGGATGTTAGTAGTAGCATATGATTCAACTTTATGCAAAAACCCAGTGATGTTCTTTGAAAAATTTGAGTGAATCAACCTCTTTTCCATACTGGTCCAACTTGAGGATTTGTACAGCAACTACATCTTAAGTTGCTCCTTTACCCATGATTCCTTTTCCTACTTGTAGTCCTCCCTACTAAACCTCTAAGTCCAGGAGCATGCACCCATTGGATCATTTTTGGTTCATGAAATGATGCCATTTACCTCCTGTCCAGAATTGAAGTTTTGCAAATCTTGCACTAACAAGTTTCCCCATTTGGCAAACTAACCTCACCACCCTTTCATGCATCTAAAGAGACCCCACTCTGGAAGATTTGACCACCCCAAGTACTTCCTAGATGCCTTTGGCATTTTGTCGAACACTCTGTGTGCATGGACAGATTTGGCATGGTTGAAAGTTTTGTGTTGTGAACCTTTCCCTGGTCCCAAACCAAGTTGTCTATTAGCCTTCATTCTGTCTCTAACCTAGGCCTGAGGATTTGCATTAGCTCTCTAGCAATTTTGGTCGCCCTGGCATTTCGTCGAAAAAGTGTCGTGCACACCCAGAGCGCGCGTTTTGCACGTGCCGCGCCCGAACCGCCACATCGCGCCCCTGGTTTGGCCCACGCTGCATAGCCGCGCCACGCACTCCCCCTCTCACCAGAACACGCCAAGCAGCCCCTCGCCACGTCTCCGACAAGCCAGGAGCTAGCCGCCACGGCCGCCCGACAACCCCTGCTCAGGTCGGCGCCGCCCGAGCCTCCCCCGCTCGCCACCTGCCCCCTGGAGCAGCGCGAGCTCATCCACAAGCGTGTCCACTAGCGCTCGTCGCCACCACGACGCCCTAGCTACAGAATGGCGGTCGCCGGTGACCTTATCCGCGGCCACCGATGGAACCGACCCCGATCGCCTATTTCAGAAGTCCCGAGCTCGTCCCCGCACTGAGGCAACCTCAGATCACTCCCCTAGTTTCCTCGTGGCAGTCAATCGACCCAGGGAGGTCTTCTTCCCCATCTCCGGCAACCGCAGCCGCCGCCACTGCCCCAGCCATTCCGGCGCCACCAGGGCCTCCTCCTCTCCACTCTCTTCACCAGGAGCCCCCTCTCCCTCTCGTGAGTCCACCCCCTACTCAATCTTGATCGGGACACGCCGCGGGCGAAAACCCACTTTGCCCGACGACCACCGTCCGCTGCGGAGCTCGCCGCCGGTAGCTCCGTCCACCCCAGAGACCAAAGCGACCACCAATAGGACCGCCTCGATCCCCTGAGACCGCGGATGGCCTCGGTTTCCCGAACGGTGCCGCCGTTCGCCAGCAAGCCTCGCCAGAGTCCCGCCCCCGCTCGGGCAGAGAAAGAGGAGGGGAAGGAAGACCAGTCAAACCTGACCAGTGGGCCAGGCGGGCCCACAGTCAGTGACTCCTCGCGTGGTCCATGCTGGTTAAGTGGAAACATATTTCCAGAATACGCCTTCGACGTGTACGTATATTCGAAACGTTTTTCTTTTTCTGTTTTATTTTAAAAACAGATTTTGACCAAAACTTTGACTATCTATAACTTTTTGAATATAACTCCAAATGAATTGATTCTTTTTCCTACCTCTCCCAAATATTGTCTAGTTTATTTTAAGATTTATTTCAAAAAAATTCAGACGACTTTTTGGTACTGTTTTTGAAACTATATATTGATTCAAAAATATTTTAAATAGGATTTTTTGGAGGGAGGAGAAAGCCTTCAAAGGTTTTGGAGTGCACCCTGCCTCCCCACAACTTGAAGACAAGCATCCTGAACCCTGGCATAATATTTTTGATGTGTTGGTTGACACGATTATAACACCACCTTATTTCGGAAAACTCGTTATTTTATGTGGTGATATGATCCTTTGCATGAATGCATATTAGTGATTTCCTTGCTATTGGAAATGAATATACTTGTGATGGTAATCATCCTCATGTGCCTTGCATGCATGCCGGAAAGGAATCCGGGAAAGCCTCTGCCTTGGGTAGGCGTGAGCTTGTCGCCGGTCTCCATCGGGACGGTTATGTCCGGTATGACATAGTAAGGTATAATGAGCTGTGATTCTGTTGGTTGAAATATATATTGGTTACACATATCATGCAAGGAATTCATAAACCTCCTGTGTCGACCGTAGATCAAGTCTTGTTCCAGTAACCCCCATACTTGTTTCGTACTACCACTTGTCCCTACAACAGGTAGGGTACGGTTCAGTAAGTCGTCAACCCCTTTCAAGCACACACCGTACAGAGAGGCCATGGTGCAAGATACCGGTTGTAGCCGGTAGGCAGGCCACCTGGTCCGGGGGCATGGGTGTTTCCGGTTGGGACTGAGAGGGGGGCACCCCTTAGAGCGCGCGGTATAAATTTGATCCCATGCTACGCGAGGTTGTAGCCTCCCCACTTAGAGTTTTGCTTGACAGGTGTCGTGGGTGATTCCAGACACCGGTGAGTTAAGCTGGTGTGTGCAAGTCAGGTGTGTTTTCAATTAAAAGACCGTAGACGGAATTAGTCCCGATGGACTAAAGGAATCCGTTACTCGTGGGTAAAGAGTACACCCTCTGTAGAGATTAAATCTATTCGAATAGCCGTATCCATGGTTAAGGACTACAGTCTGGGATAGGTCAAGTGTCGGTCTTAGTATCGGTCTTCGGAGGAGAAATTTTTAAACCAGAACTTGGATTGTGACTTATGACTTGTGATGATTATGATTATTATTATTATGGACTAACCCATTATATCATTGAGTATCCCTGGGACGGTTCTACCTCCTGGATATTCATTGTGATTATTTATTTTATAAGACCTTTATGTGGTGTCGCTGAGACGCCCGACTGTGGCATTGCTTGTTATTTATTTACTTTATAAGCCCTTTATGTGGTGTCGCTGAGACGCCCGACTGTGGCATTGCTTGTTATTTATTTACTTTATAAGCCCTTTATGTGGTGTCGCTGAGACACCCGACTGTGGCATTGCTTGTTATTTATTTACTTTATAAGCCCTTTATGTGGTGTCGCTGAGACGCCCGACTGTGGCATTGCTTGTTATTTATTTACTTTATAAGCCCTTTATGTGGTGTCGCTGAGACGCCCGACTGTGGCATTGCTTGTTATTTATTTACTTTATAAGCCCTTTATGTGGTGTCGCACAGACACCCGACTGTGACATTTTATTTCCACTCCATTATTGCTTGTTCGTGTTGCATATAAATAACCTGCTTGCATGCATAAAAGATTTTTATTTATGACTGACGATGTGATCATAGAATATTTCAGTGCATGATTATCATTTATATTATCCTAGTGTTCATAATGTTTGTGAGTACATTCAAAGTACTCACTGGCTTGTCCCTGGCTATTGTCTTGGCCAGATTTCTTGCTTGGAGAGGAGCGTTGTGACGACAGCCCCGGAACCTAAGCAGTGGTGGTAGCAGCCTCGCGAAGATAGGAGTTAACCTGGTCAGCTGTTCCTGTGGGAAATGGAGTCCCATAGACACTGATGATCCAAAAACCGCTTCCGCCCTCAACCACTAGAAACCATTTGTTGTACTCACAGGCCAGAATGGTCTTGTACTACATATTTTGTATTTTGCTTGGAATTTCTGTATCAAGTTGGTGCCTCATCAGCTAACAGTAATCCTGGGGCTGGTGAGCACAACGGCCATTTTCTAGAAATTCGTACCCAGAAAACCGGTCGTGACAGGAGGGGATTGGGTTTGCACCCAAGTCTAAGAACAAGAAGAAGAATGACAAGGGCAAACGACCTCCTCCTCTCAAGAAAACTTTGGTGAAGGAGGGAGAGGATGCTTAAGGAGAAGAAGAACAAGGTGAAGGGTGGTGGTGTCAAGAAGGGTAACGCCACCCCTTCCAACAAAGCCGACGACTTTAACCCTTCTTATGTGTTATGTCGTGCTAGTGATGGGCATGTTTATGCTAAATTTGTTGGTTCTCCTTATGAGTACATTGAATGGTCTATTTGGGTTCCTAAGACCCTTGTTACTAACATCAAAGGACCCATTACAAAATGGGTACCTAAAACCAAGTATTGATCTCTTGTAGGTGTTTACTTCCGGTGGGGGGTCATGGTTGCTCGATAGTGGAGCCACAAATCATATGACCGGAAGCAAGGACTTGGTGGTGGACGTGCACAAGATTCCATCTATGCCCACCAATGTCGAGTGGGGTGATGCCTCGTCTTCTAAGGTATTGGGTCTTGGAAAGGTTGTCATTTCTCATGATCTCACGATCGAGAAAGTCATGCTTGTTGAGTCCCTTGCATACAATTTACTTTCCGTTCGTCAACTTGCACTCCTGGGATTTTCCACTTTCTTTTATATTGATACCGTGGCCCTCTTGTGGAGCAAGACTCTTAAAGTAGCCTTTGTTGGGCATGTCGAGAATGGTCTCTATGTGATTAACTTCTCGGAGAGACCCACTAAGACCACGACATGCCTAATGGCTAAAGTTGACGTGGGATGGCTTTGGCATCACCGTTTAGCCCATGTCAATATGAGATCTTTGCAAAGTCTTCTCAAGGGGGACCATGTCTGTGGACTAACAAATGTTAGTTTTGCCAAAGATCGTGCTTGCAGTCCTTGTATTGAAGGAAAGCTACATGAGAAGTCTCACCCTCCCACGATGATCATTTACTGAAAAAGGCCTTTGGATCTCCTTCACTTGGATCTCTTTGGGCCTCCATCCTTTGATAGTCTTGGGTGTAGAAAGTATTGCTTGGTGATTGTGCATGACTATTCAAGATACACTTGGGTATACTTCTTCAAGAGGAAGAGTGAGACTCAACAAACCGTCATTGACTTTGCAAATGAAGCTCAACGCCAACACAATGCAAAGATCTTGACAATAAGAAGTGACAACGACACCGAGTTCAAGAACTACACCTTGGATGAGTTTCTTAGTGATGAGGGGATCAAGCATCAATATTCCACACCATACACCCCTCAACAAAATGGTGTTGCGGAAAGGAAGAACCAGATGTTGATGGATGCGGCAAGGACCATGATGGCGGAGTTCAAGTCTCCATACAACTTTTGGGCCGAAGTCATCAACACCGCTTGTCATGCATCCAATCGGCTCTATATCCTCAAAGGCTTGAACAAGACTCCATATGAGATTCTCATCGGTAACAAGCCCAACCTCAAGTACTTCCGGGTGTAAGTGCTTCACTCTCAAGAAAGGTGTTCAGTTGTCTAAATTTGAGGCTAGAGGGCATATTTGTTGGTTATGCTACAAACTCCTATGCTTACCGTGACCTCAATAAGTCCACGGGACTTATTGAGGAGACGTGTAACATGGAGTTTGATGAGAATAACGGCTCGCAGGTGGAGCAAAGTGGTACTTGTGATGTAGGTGATGAAATTCCTCCCCGAGCCATAAGAAGAATGGGTGTTGGTCATATCCTACCCATTGAGAAACTCCTTGTGGCCAAAGGAGAAGGACAATGTTCCACTCAAGTGGAACCATCACCAACCCAAGACCCACACGCTTCCGAAGAACAAAGTGAAGGCCCTCAGCCAAATGAACAAGATCAAGGGCAAGATCAACCTCAAGATGGTGGTGAACCACCAAGTGATGCCCAAGGTCAAGTTCTCACCACCGAGCAAGTTCAAGATCAAGAGCAAGCTCAAGATCAAGAACAAGCTCAAGATGACGCTCAAGATGATCAAGTTTCTGCTCCTCAACTCACTTCTGAGGAGGAATTGGAGCGTCGTGCCGCTAAGATTGCATCCAAGCTCACTACCAAAGATCATCTCATGACGAATCTGCTTGGAAGCTTAAGAAAGGGGTAAGCACTCGTAGACAATTAGCAACCTATTGTGAACATCATGCATTTGTTTCTTGTGTTGAGCCCCAAAAGGTGTATGAGGCACTCGAGGATCCGGATTGGCTTAATTGCATGCATGAAGAACTCAACAACTTCGAGCACAACAAGGTGTGGAGATTGGTGCCATGGCCAATGGGGAACCATAGTGTCATTGGAACCAAGTGGATATTCAAGAACAAGCAAGATTCTCATGGAATTATCATTCGCAACAAGGCTCGTTTGGTAGCACAAGGCTACTCCCAAGTCGAGGGTATCGACTATGGTGAAACCTTTGCTCCCGTTGCTCGCCTTGAATCTATTCGTTTGTTGATTGCTTATGCTTCTCATCATAACTTCAAGTTGCAACAAATGGATGTGAAGAGTGCTTTTCTTAATGGTCCTATTAATGAGTTGGTGTATGTAAAACAACCCCCCGGGTTCGAGGATCCCTATTTCCTCGATCATGTGTACCAACTTGATAAGGCACTCTATGGCCTTAAACAAGCCCCACGTGCATGGTATGACCACCTTACCGAGTTGTTGCAAGATCGTGTGTTTGAAATTGGGAAAATCGACCCCACTCTTTTTACTAAGAAGGTTAAAGGGGAGTTGTTTGTGTGCCAACTATTTGTTGATGATATTATCTTTGGTTGCCCTAACAAAGCTTTCAATGAGGAATTTGCCGCTCTCATGACCTCAAAGTTCAAGATGTCCATGATGGGAGAGTTGAAGTTCTTTCTCGGGTTCGAAGTCAAGCAAAGAAGAGAAGGAACCTTCATCAACCAAGCCAAATACACTCAAGACATGCTCAAGAGATTCAAGCTAAGTGATGTCAAGCCAGCTTCCACTCCAATGACCGTCAAAGCCAACTTGACATAGATCCCAATGGTAAAGCGGTGGATCAAAAGGTATATCACTCCTTGATTGGATCCTTGCTTTACCTTTGTGCATCTAGACCGGATATCATGTTGAGTGTGGGAATTTGTGCACGGTTTCAAGCCACACCTAAGGAAAGCCACTATGTGGCGGTCAAGCGAATCTTTCTATATTTGGCACATACCACAAACTTTGGCTTATGGTACCCACGAGGAGAAAACTTCAACCTTGTGGGATTTTCGGACTCAGATTGGGCGGGAGACAAAGTGGATAGGCAGTCAACTTCCGGAGGGTGCCAATTCCTTGGTTGCTCTTTGGTGAGTTGGTCTTCTAAGAAGCAAAGTTGTGTGTCTCTCTCGTCCATCGAAGCGGAGTATGTGGCCGTTGGTAGTTGTTGTGCACAACTTCTATGGATGAGGCAAACTTTGAAGGATTACGGTGTCAATTGTGACAAAGTGCCTCTTTGCTGTGACAATGAAAGTGCAATCAAGATTTCTCTCATCCCGATGCAACACTTCAAGACGAAGCATATTGAGATCCGATATCATTTCATCCGGGATCATATTAGGCGAGGGGAGATCGAGCTCAACTATGTCAACACACATGATAACCTTGCAGATATCTTCATGAAGCCATTGGATGAAGCAAGATTTCGCGAGTTAAGGCATGAGCTAAATATCATTGATTCAAGCAATGTGGCTTGAACCTTTGCACACCCCACCATACTCATCATGATGTCTTGTTCTAGGTGTAGGCATGGACATAGGGGGAGTATTGTTCTCTCAATGAATTCTTCCTCCCCCCATTATGCAGAAATTGATCAAGTCTTTCACATTAGCCATTTTTGATGGTACTTGTGCTTTAAAGATGAGTTTTGGTCATGGGCCCAATGTTAAAATCTTCGCGGTGCCATACTTTACACTCAAACATAGGTGGCCTCGGCCATCGCCCTTCCTTTTAAAGGGAAGTTGGAGTTGGTTTCTTTGTGTCTTTTTCGCTCTTGCTTAGTCTTGTGTTAGGACCTAGGTATTGTGATCTCCAAGTTGTGGTTTTTCTCGTTGGTTGTTTTTGTTCTCTTGGAGATCATCACACCATATTCCAGTGTCGTGCTCTGTCCCAAGCCTTTCTCCATCTCTTAAACCACCCAATCCAATTGCACACATTTTGATCTTGGTTCGGGTAATGGTGACTGGGCGGTACAACTGGTGGCCCAGGCGGTTCAACCGCTGGTGCACTCGGTCTGTACCGTCCCAGGAGGACTCCCAGGGGTGTCTGAGCGGTTCCACTGCTCGACCCCAGGTTGTGCTTCTAGCTGGTACTACCGGTTGGTTACAGGCGGTACTACCGCAGCCTTTCAGGCAACGGAAGTACCGCCCGGAACCATTGACACGTACCTGGAAGCGGTACAACCGCTTCGCATCTGCAGGCATATAAATAGGGTCGGGGCCGAAGGGTTTTCTTTTCCCTTCATCCCCTTTCCTCCTCCATCTCCTGTCCTAGCCGCCGGTCGCCATTGCCCCTGCCCTGGAGTGCAAGTCGCGCTCCGGATCCGTGGGCTCTCCGTGGATCCGCTCCGTGGAGGCCCCCTCCTTCCCGATCTCTTCGAATGGATGCCGGTAATGCCCCGTTTCCTTCGCTCTAGGGTTCCTTTCCCTTCTTCTAAGGCATTACTTGACATTTCGCGTTTATTGTTCAAACTATTGGGTGGAAGAGATCTTTATATACATCCTGCTTGTTTGCATCTCTTAGAAGTTAGAATATTGTTGGTTTGATTCAAATCTCATGGATGGTCTTTCTACAACTGGCAATACTGCTCTCCTAGCGGTTCTACCACCTCAAGGGGCGGTACAACTGCTGGAGCGGTACTACCAATTGTAGAACCGGTACAACCGCGATGTCTGAACCACTTAGCACTGTTCAATCTTCTCTATCTCGCAAACAATCTATTCCTTTGCTCATGTGTGCAATCCTCTCATCTTTGCTGGGTTTCTTGTGTTCTTCTCATGTGTGTGTGTGTGTGCAGGTGGCTCTGGTTCTCGCTTTTCTCCTTGTAGCAAGACCAAGAAGAGGGCTAGGAGATGCAAGCGCCCGGTTGAGTGTGATGGAGAATAAGAGGTTGTGATTCCCACCAAGCCCACTCGCCGTGAGAAGTCTGCCGCTGCCAAGCAACGTGTGGTTATGCCCTTGCACCGGTGGAAAGCCACGGATTGGGAAGCCTTCCGTTCAAAAAATCCATACGAGGTTCCAATTGCGCCTCGTTGGACCATCGTTCAGTTCCGGAATGAGATGCAAGTGCAGATTGTTCATGAACTTTTTGAGCACAACAAGAATAGGTATGCCAAGCAGTGGACCATTGATCTTGACCATTGGAGGAGCAACTTGGAGTATTTTGGTGAGGCTTTGGCTCTCTATGAGGAGTTTGATCTGGTCAAGCTCATGTTAGTCAACTGTGACTTTGATGTTCAGCTTATCCATCAGTTTTATGCCAATGTTCATTTTGGAGAAGATGACGCTCGCACTCTCACGTTCATGTGCCGTGATGAGCTCTTTCAAGTACCCTGGAGGGCATTCTGCAATGCTATTGGGTATGATGATACCGACCTTGAAGGGAATGGTGGCATTCGTCCTCATGACCATCCTGATTCCATGCCTAAGGAGAAGCTTGCTCCTTTGTACATTCGGGGCCGTGGTATCGCGTAAGATACATACTGGGAGAACCCCAGCCTCCTTAGAGTTTAGCGATTCCTGGCCGTCGGATTCGTCTCTTGATGCGTTCTTGACCGTTGGATCTTGCCCTCGAATGATCCCGTTCGTTGGATCGAAACGCGACACTGTCGATCGAAACAGTGTCGAATCCGTTGCTACCGCCAGTAAAATCGGTGCCACCACCGAGGGCATTTCTGAGATTTCGCGTACCCGCCACTAGATGGCTTCCCCCGATTCCTTCCTCCCCTCCTGCGCGTCGTCCTCTTCCTCCCCTCACATTCCCCTTCCCTAACCTAGCTCCCTTCCTCGCTGCCTCCTCCCCTCCCGCCGCCGCCTCTACCCGTCCTGCTCCCGTCCTGCTCCCGTCCTCTTTTTCTCCTCCCCTCCCATTGCCCATCCGCCCTGG
>NC_041393.1:228886530-229047008 GCF_002162155.2 Triticum dicoccoides | reverse complement strand
CGTCCTGCTCCCTTCCTCTCTTTCTCCTCCCCTCCCATCACCCATCCGCCCTGGCCCATCTCCTCCCCGTCTGCTGAGCGGCCGCGGCCGCTCGTGGTGCTGCTCTACCGGAGGAGTGTGCCACAAAAGCGGCCGAGCGTGAGGTGCTGGCAGACCGCACCGATGGCCGCCGCCATGGGGACCGATGAGGGCATCATGATGAGGTGAATATCGTGCTCTCTCTCTCTCTCATCGATGCTTCTTCCGTCTCCCGTCGTGCAGGTTGCCGCTGCGTCCATAGCAGAGGGGATCCGGCCGGCATGCTGCGTCAAACCTTGCGCCAAGCCTGCATCTACTACCTCGCCAGGTGACAGGAGGGGGCAGCTCAAACAGGTATAGCTAGCTCACCACAACTCGCTCCATCTTCCTTCTTCTCTGTTTGAGCATGTAGCTACTATTCATATTTATGTGGTGGAAACATGTTTAGAGAAGTCGCCCAGAGAATTGGTTCAATTAACCTGTCAGATTTATTCTTTATGTCATACGAATTGGCTATTCAGAGAACAAATCATGATTTATGTAGTAGAAATACGTTAGTGGGCTATGTGTGGAGGAAGTAGGTCTCACATATGTTCTCTTTAGCTTCATGCCTTTATGAAATGGGATGTCTGGTTCATCCGTAAGGGGTCATAGACATGCCATATTGCATACTAAAACCGAACCCTTGCAGTGTTCATAATTGTTGTAAAAGCTTCAGGTCTTAATGGGACTCGGGGGTCTAAGTAATGTGTTCTGTTTCTAATGGACTGTTTTCAGGGCCAATTGTTCTATTTTCTTTATTTATTCATATCAAATGTATGAAGTCGATCAACAAGGAGCAACTTTATTCATGCACCCTATTTTTTCTCACTTCCCCTCTGAGTTTACAGGAAATTGCTGAAATCACAGAGGAGCATGGAAAGATCGATGAGGCTACTGAAATCAAGCAGGAAGTTGTTGTAAGTTTGCACGCGCACTAGAATTTTGGATGAACTGTTCGTCCACTGTAATCATGATGTGTTCATTTGGTGTTAGGCTCTTGCTCTTAACTCACATGCTCTAATTAGTGTTCTATACAGATCAAACCTTTTCATTTTGGCTGATCTCTCAATTTTCCATATACATATGTTGTCCTAGTATGCCTAATTTTATATTCAGAGGTAGCATTGATCTACTTGCCTCCTTCAAAAGGCCATATGTGTTGCTTTCTTTTACTTCTCTTTCGCCTCCTTCAAACGGCCATATGTGTTGCTTTCTTTTACTTCTCTTTCGTATCCAGCTATTTAGATCTAGCATTTAAATACGATTAGGTGTAATGTGAAGCATTTGCTTCATTTGCTTGATAGAGTTACCGATTGCTGGATCGTTTATGTTGCTATCTGTTGCAGCAATGTATCCATGAACTGGGACACCTATGAACTGTTTGATACGCCTTTTACGTGTTTGCTTTTGGTCTTGACAGAGGTGCTTGTGCCTCTTACATCCTCTCATGTGCAATCTTTCAATTCTGAAATAGTACATTTAGTTGAAGGCTAGAAAAGTTTTAGTTCTTATATCAGGAGTCACTACAAGCGCCTATTTATTGAAACATTTCCCCAGATTTAGTTCTTATATGAGGAGTCACTACCGATCAAATGTAGTTATAATATTTCGTGTGTGTTTTCCAAAGGAAATGCATTGGACTATCCGCTCTACAGCGTGGATTGGGTGGCCAGACTCTGCGTCCGTGTATCTCTCCTGTGGCATTATCGTGGTGGTCTTGAAATTGGCCCTGTCAAGCTTATACACATGGTTCTCGTTGATGAGTGATGCCCATAGGATAGCTCCATCAGAGAAAACACCTCCACACACCCCTCTGCAGCCATGAACAAACACAATGGGTATTGTATTTTTCATGTCACATGTTCTATGTTTAGCAGTATCTTTTAACGTATCTACATTCTAAACTTTTGATCACCTATCATCGACAGATTGTGTGCATCTTCTAAAGAAACAGGGAAGGGAAGCGTTGTCTGTAGATCACTTTTCCCTTGAAAAAAATAGAAAGAGACGAGGTAAATATATAGTTTCCTTCATGAGATGCTTTGTTCAATTTAAGGCAATATCATTCATATCAGACCCTATGTTTAAATTGTTATTCAGCTTACCATCGATGTTACAATCGAATGGAGGGGAACCCCTTTGCTGTGTTGCTCTACAAAAAAACACCTCAGAGTTTCACACCTTTTGGATCCTACCTTTTTGTACCTTCTCAAGACCTGTTATTCAGCTCATGTGCATATTATGACCCGTGTCATCTGATGTAGGGTGGGACCCTATAGATCTTTCACGTTTGGAGTGGATCCTACGGGGAATCACGAAGAACACGCGGAAGCACAAAGGGAAACACGGGGAAAACGAGAGAGAGAATCACTAAACCAACAAGGAATCGATCACACAAGTGCTAGATGACCACACACATAAGAGATACACGAGATCCAAAGTCAACACAGGTAAGGATACAAAGGAACCGTTCTTCTCCGTGAGGAGGCCTTGATGTTCTTCCCTAGAGATGGGTCTTGAATCCGCTTGGGGGATCTTCTCCGAAGAGGTTGTGATCTCCGAGGAGAAGTATCCAAGTGGATGAGCAAAGGCTCTCACACAAATATGAGCTAATCCAATGCTAACTCTAGCTAGGAGGAGGAGGGGTCCTATTTATAGTCTTAGTGCAAAAGGGGGCGAAGTAGAGGGGTATATGGGCTTTGGCCCGAAACTGTGCGCAGACAGGCACCGGTCGTCCGCTGGGGGCCGGTCGTCCGGTGGCTCATGAGGGACCGGTCGTCCGGTGACGCCGGACGTTCGCTGGGGGCCGGTCGTCCAGTGGCTCATGAGGGACCGGTCGTCCGGTGACGCCGGACGTCCGCTGGAAGCTCTCTGGAATGGGTGCACCAGACGTCTGGAAGTTTCATACTTCTGTTAATTTCCCTTCTGTTGATAGATGCCGGACGTCCGGTGGCTCCGGTCGTCCGCTCGCTGGAGTGTGGCCGGTCGTCCGGTCTGGGCGGGACGTCCGCTCGCTGGGGCCTGGCTGGGGCTTCAGGCGCCGGTCGTCCGGTCTGGGCCGGACGTCCGCTCGCTGGGGCCTGATCTGGCTGGGACTTGGCGGGTGGGGCTTCACGCGCCGGTCGTCCGGTCTGGGCCGGATATCCGGTGGCTGGAGCTTTCTCCGGTGGACCTTCTTCTTGATCTTCGTGGTTGGTAGCTTCGCCTTCTTGTCCAATGGATGTAGATGCACCTTGGCTTTCCTCCAGATACCTGATCACACACAAAGTGTCCGTATAAGGTAGTAGCCAAGTCTCGTGAGTAGAGAGAGGAAGTTCGGAAAGGAGCGAGTTCACCTTATCTTCGATAGCCTTGGCTCTAGCTCTTGTCATGGGTCCAAGTGGTGTTGAGGAAGATGTAGACACGTCCATGTGGATGAGCGAGGGATGCTCCGCATCATCTCCCCCCCCCCTTGGGAAGGATCCGACCACGGATCGAGATCTTCATCTCCATGGTATGGCGCAAGGTCCTTGACGTTGAAGATGTCGCTCACATTGTACTTGCCTCGTGGGAGGTCTATCTTGTAGGCGTTGTCGTTGTAGCGTGCTAGCACCTTGAAAGGTCCATCGGCTCGAGGGAGAAGTTTGGACTTGCGTTCATTGGGGAAGCGGTTCTTTCGAAGGTGTATCCACACAAGATCGCCAATGTTGAAGATCATGGGTTGCTTGTTGACGTTGAGCTTGGTCGCTAGTCGTTGTACTTGGCGTTCGATGGTGTGCCTTGTATCTTCATGCATCTTCTTGATGTAGCTTGCTCGTGCGCTCGCATCCATGTTGGTGCACTCTTGTAGAGGTAGAGGTAGAATGTCCAATGGGGACAATTGGTTGAAGCCATAGACGACCTCGAAGGGAGACTTGCCGGTAGTCGAATGTCTTGCACGGTTGTAGGCGTACTCGGCGATGGGTAGACATGCCTCCCACTCCTTGATGTTCTTCTTGATCAACACGCGAAGTAGAGTGGAGAGAGTCCAGTTCGTCACCTCCGTTTGGCCGTCGGTTTGAGGATGGTACACGGATGAGAACAAGAGCTTGATTCCGAGCTTGGCGCATAGGGTCTTCCAAAAGTAGCTCAAGAACTTGACGTCGCGGTCGGATACGATTGTCTTTGGTACTCCATGGAGACACAAGATTTCCCTACAAAAGAGATGTGCAACATGTGAAGCATCGTCTATCTTGTTGCAAGGAATGAAATGTGCCATCTTAGAAAATCGGTCCACAACAACAAACACGGAATCCTTTCCATTTTGAGTTCTAGGCAAACCAAGTACAAAATCCATGCTAATGTCTTCCCAAGGTTGATAAGGAATAGGAACAGGCATGTAAAGACCATGAGATTGAGCTTTTGACTTAGCTTTGCGGCATGTAGAGCATCGAGTAGTGAAGCGTGAGACATCGCGGAACATCTTGGGCCAAAAGTAGTTCTTGGAGAGCGTGGCGAAAGTCTTGTCGCATCCAAAGTGTCCCATGAGTCCGCCTCCATGAGCCTCTTGCAAAAGGAGCAAACGAAGAGAAGACTCGGGAATGCATAGTTTGTTAGCTCTCATAAGATAACCATCCTTGATGTAATATTGTTCCCAAGATGTATGCGTCAAACATTTGGCATAATGAGGTGCAAAAGATGGATCACTAGCATACAAGTCTTTGATGTGCTCAAAACCAATAACATTCAACTCAAGTTTAGTGACAAGCGTACATATGCGTGAAAGTGCATCGGCAACTACATTTTCCTTAACCTTAATGTACTTGATCACATATGAGAAAGATTCAATAAATTCACTCCATTTGGCATGACGCTTGTTCAATTTAGTTTGACCTTTTAAGTACTTGAGCGTTTCATGATCGGTATGGATGACAAACTCATGAGGCCTAAGATAATGTTCCCAAACATGTAGTACACGCACTAAAGCATACAATTCTTTGTCATATATGGGGTAGTTAAGTTGAGCACCGGAGAGTTTTTCACTAAAATATGCAATGGCTCGTTTTTCTTGCATCAAAACTCCGCCAATTCCGGTACCACTTGCATCACAATGAACCTCAAAAGTTTTGTCAAAATTAGGCAAAACAAGAATCGGAGCATGAGTAAGCAAAGACTTGAGCTCGTCAAAAGCGATTGATTGCAAAGTTCCCCAAAAAAAAGGAGCATTTTTCTTTATCAAAGCATGCAAAGGGGCAGCAATAGTGCTAAAGTTTTTCACAAAGCAACGATAAAGACCTGCAAGACCGAGAAAACTTCACACTTGTTGCAAATTGGTGGGTTGGGGACAAGTTTTAATTGCTTCAATTTTAGTTTCATCAACATGGACACCCTTGGAAGAAACAACGAAACCCAAGAAAACCACTTTGTCAACACCAAATGTGCACTTTTTCATGTTAGCATAAAGACTTCCCTTGCGAAGTGTTTGCAAAACAAGCTTAACATGATCAAGATGCTCTTTCATGGTTTTGCTAAACACAAGAATATCATCAAAGTAAACCACAACAAAGACTCCAATGTAAGGTCGAAGTACATGATGCATGAGACGCACAAAAGTACTGGGAGCCTCCGATAAACCCATAGGCATGACTAACCATTCATATAAACCAAATTTTGTTTTGAAAGCCGTTTTCCATTCATCACCCTCGTGAATGCGTATTTGATAATAGCCACTTTTAAGATCAATTTTTGAGAAAAAGTTGGCTCCACTAAGTTCATCAAGCATATCATCTAAGCGAGGAATGGGATGCCTATAGCGAACGGTGATAGCATTTATGGGTCTACAATCGGAACACAAGCGGAAACTTCCATCGGGCTTAGGCACAAGTATAATGGGAACGACACAAGGGCTTAAGCTTTCACGTACATGACCGTTGTCGATTAGTTGTTGTACTTGCCATTGAATCTCCTTGGTTTCTTCAGGATTGACACGGTATGGAGCTTTATTTGGAAGTGGCGCTCCGGGGATGAGGTCGATTCGATGCTCAATGCCTCGAAGAGGAGGTAGACCTGGAGGTAGCTCATCAGGGAAAACATCTTGAAATTCCTACAAAAGAGATTGAAACACCAAAGGTAAATCGTGAATGGTGTTAGTTTTTGTTTCTCCATCCTTGCACACAAGGACAAAGTGCATCACACTCGATGGGTTCTCTCACACTTCTCTCATCTCACTTTTGGTGGCAAATAGTATGAGGTTTTTCTCTCTAGGCGAAGAGGCGCTCAAGTTTGGCTTGTGGCTCTCACTCACTTTTTGGTGGCTCACTTTCTCACTCTTCTCTCTATGGTGGGTGGCTTGCTTGTCGGCTATCACTTGACTAGGAGACATGGGTCGTAGCACATATTCTTTTCCTTTCATCTTGAAGCTATAGTGGTTTGTACGCCCGTTGTGGAAGACACCACGGTCGAATTGCCATGGTAGACCAAGAAAGAGGTGGCAAACGGTCATTGGGACCACATCACACTCCAAAGTGTCCTCATATGCACCAATTTTGAAGGATACTTGGACCGTATGCTCAACTCGTATAGTGCTGGAGTCACTTAGCCATTGAACCTTGTAGGGGTGCGGGTGCTTCTTCTTGACCAATTGAAGCTTGGAGCATAGTTCTTCACTTGCCAAGTTGTGGCAACTACCTCCATCGATGATGACCTTGACGGATCGTCCATTGATGCCGGCCTTTGTGTGGAAGATGTGGCATCGTTGGTCTTCTTCTTGTTGATGTTGAAGAGTCAAGACCTTGGAGACAACGAGAGCAGGGCTCGTATCTTCATCACAAAAGACTTGATCATCTTCATCCTCATTCACTCGCCTATGCATGGCTACTTGCTCAATAGCTTCCATTTCATCTTCACTCATTGAGTCGTAGGTGCCATCATCGTTGAGGATCATGGTGCGCTTGTTTGTGCATTCATAGGACTTGTGGCCTCGGCCTCCGCACGTGAAACACTTGAAGGAGCTTGTCTTGACGGTCTCATCGGTCGGAGTAGATGACGAAGCACGCGGCTTGAAGTTGCTTGTAGTAGGAGGAAGACGACTTGAACTTGTGGAAGTTTTCTTGTAACTTGACTTGTCGTTGTTGCTTGGAGAAGGCTTGGTTGATGTCGAAGTTGGAGTAGTTGTTGAAGCTTGGTTGTTGGAGAAGCCGTAGGTCTTGGAGGAGTACTTGGCGTACTTGAAGTCATCTTGCACTTGACGTTCCGCCTTTGTAGCTTGATGCACGAGCTCAATGAGGTTGGAGTAGGGTTGGAAGTCGGCGATCTTCTTGATGGGATGATTGAGTCCATTCAAGAATCGTGCCATTGTTTGCTCATCATCCTCCGTGACATTGGCTCGAATCATGGCAATCTCCATTTCCTTGTAGTATTCTTCAACACTCTTTATTCCTTGCTTGAGGAGTTGTAGCTTCTTGAAGAGATCGCGATTGTAGTAGGTTGGCACAAAACGTGCTCGCATGACATCCTTCATTTGAGCCCAAGTGGTGATTGGAGGTTGCTTGTCGGCGCTCAAGGACTTGTTCCCACCATATGAGCACATAGTCTTGGAACTCAAGTGATGCCATAGCAATCTTCTTCTCTTCCTCATAGTTGTGCAAACGAAAGATCTTGTCGACCTTCAATGCCCATGAAAGGTACTCCTCGGGATTATTGCTTCCATTGAACTTGGGCATTGTGAATTTGAGTTTTCCATAGCGTTGCTCTTCATTGTGTTGTTGGTGATGGTGATGATGACGCACTTGACATGGAGGGTAATCATCCTCATGTTGCTCTTGACATGGAGGAAGTCCATGATCAACTTGCTCTTGTTGACCTTGAGGTTGAGGTTGAGCTTGAGGAGCTTGACGTTGCGCACGCGGTTGGTAGTTCCTCTCTTGGATTTCTTCTCGAAGGGCTTCCTCTTGATTGCTCCATTCGCGATTGCGGTTGGCGATAGCTCGACTTGATGCTTGAAGGGCACGTTCCGCCTCAAGAGCTTGTGCTTCTCGTTGTTGTTGTTGAAGACGTTGAGCCTCGGCGTCTTGTTGCTCTTGATGTAGACGCGCTCGTTCTTGTTCTTCTTGGCGATGAAGACATTGTCGTTCTTGAGCTTGAGCAAACGCTACTTGGTTTGATTGGGGATGAGGGACTTGCTCATCGTCTTGCTCTTGTGAATGCTTGACATGTAGCGGGCTGCGAGATGCATGAAGGTCTTGACGCGCGGCTCGTCGAAGAGTGTTCAATGACGGTGTACTTGAGCCAGAGAAGGAGTCATCGGAGTGTCGACTTGAGTGGCTCCGTCTTGAGTATGAGGATGTAGAAGGAGGCCGGTTCACCAACAAGGCGTGGATTTCGTCCATTCTTGCATCGTTCTCTTGCTTGTGCGCGTCGAGCTTGTTGTCGAAGTAGTCTCTTGTACGTTGCTCGGAGAGTCGTAAGTCGGTGGCGAGGTTGTAGATTCGGTCGTTCATTGCTTGTTGCTCTTGATGCAATGCTCGTTGTGCACCAAAGAGGTGGCTCTTGGTGACGTATGATGACATGTCATCGTCTTGCTCGATGAAGAATGGGTTGGTAGAAGTACTTGGCCTATCCATCATTTCAAGCAAAATGTGAGTGGTAGAAGGAGAAGAACTAATACCAATGTACCTTTGACCGATGTTGAAGATGAATCAAGTTCATTCAAATGCGGACAATGAAATAGCACTATTGGTACCAATTCTTGTCGGTTCTCACACCTACACAAGTAAAAGCTTATAGTGGAGCTTGGTTAGGATGGTGGCATAAAATTTGATGCAATAGTAAGTGAGCTTCAATAATGTTGGAAATGATTCACAAATTTGCAAATGCAACAAGTAGACCAAGCAAGTAATAGTACACGGAAACACACACGCAAATAGATAAGTGGGATTGTGCAAACCAAAAGTGAGCCAAAATGTGGAAACCACGAAAATGCTCTTGTTGCACAATACTAGAGAGACGCTAGCACGATTGCACAATAGGCGGATACGCAAACTTGTGCACAACCTACTAGGCAAAAATGAAACTATCTCTATCCCAAGTATGCTATATGTATGGTATTTTGGTGCAATGATCCAAGATGATCCAATATGACAATCTTAATGTAGTATGGTGCTATGGTTCTTGCTCATAAGCTCTTTGCTTATCTTTCCTCTTTGCTTAAAAGCTTGGGTGGCTCTTTCACTTTTGAGCTCTTTTCTCATGCAAAACTGCACGAACCAAGATAGCAATTGTGTATGCTATGAACTTTGTGACACACAAGTGGATCTCAAGATATGCACCACTATGGTATGGTATGTATGCTATGGAGTATGATCACTAAATGTGCACAAGTCACGTTGCCGGCAATACTCAATGGCTAGTCTCGATGGGTAAGCTACGCAAAAGTAGGGCCATGTGGGGTATCAATGCAATTGCAAGGTATGACAAAGATGTCGTCGAAGTTACCGTCCTTGGCGATGATGATACCCTTGCGAAGATGAGCCGTGGTGGTGATGAAGTCGAACCGTACCTAGATAGCCGAAACACAAAAGGATACGGGAGCCACAACTCAAAATCTCAAGGACCAAAATGTGTCAAAATCGTCATAGGAGGTATCGGGGAAGATTTTGGTGTATATGGTTTTGGAAGATATGGTGGAATGTGGGGTTGTGGTGGTGGTAGAACTGACAAAGTTCAGTTTTGTCAGGGTTTTACGGACGTCCGGGCTTTTACGGTCGTCCAGTCTTCGTCGGACGTCCGACGTTTTCCGGTCGTCCGGAACCTGGGCGAAAGTCGGGCTCGGGAAGAACTGCGAGATTTCTGGGGAACAAGAAGATGGTGAGGTCGAAATCGAGCGATTTGGTGGATGGAAAAGGGTGGGGAGGGTGGGGGAAGCTAGATCCACACGTAGCAACACAAATCCATGGACCAAATCCAACAAAATTTCATCACACCAACAAATCACAAAAAAAATTTGGGGCTATTTTTGGTGGGGATTTTCGGATTTAGGACGAAAACAACAAAATCAAGCTAGAAAACACGGGGTAGGGGCTCCAAAAACGTGATCAACGTGGCTCATGATACCAAGATGATGTAGGGTGGAACCCTATAGCGTCGATCTTTCACGTTTGGAGTGGATCCTACGGGGAATCACGAAGAACACGCGGAAGCACAAAGAGAAACACGGGGAAAACGAGAGAGAGAATCACTAAAACAATAAGGAATCAATCACACAAGTGCTAGACCACCACACACATAAGAGATACACGAGATCCAAAGTCAACAAAGGTAAGGATACAAAGGAACCGTTCTTCTCCGCGAGGTGGCCTTGATGTTCTTCCCTAGAGAGGGGTCTTGAATCCGCTTGGGGGATCTTCTCCGAAGAGGTTGTGATCTCCGAGGAGAAGTATCCAAGTGGATGAGAAAATGCTCTCACACAAATATGAGCTAATCCAATGCTAACTCTAGCTAGGAGGAGGAGGGGTCCTATTTATAGTCTTAGTGCAAAAGGGGGCGAAGTAGAGGGGTACATGGGCTTTGGCCCGAAACTGTGCGCAGACAGGCACCGGTCGTCCGCTGGGGGCCGGGTCGTCCGGTGGCTCATGAGGGACCGGTCGTCCGGTGACGCTGGACGTCCGCTGGAAGCTCTCTGGAATGGGTGCGCCAGACGTCCGGAAGTTTCATACTTCCGTTAATTTCCCTTCTATTGACAGATGCCGGACGTCCGGTGGCTCCGGTCGTCCGCTTGCTAGAGTGTGGCCGGTCGTCCAGTCTGGGCCGGACGTCCGCTCACTGGGGCCTGGCTGGGGCTTCAGGCGCCGGTCGTACGGTCCGGGCCGGACGTCCGCTCGCTGGGGCCTGATCTGGCTGGGACTTGGCGGCTGGGGCTTCAGGCGCCGGTTGTCCGGTCTGGGCCGGATGTCCGGTGGCTGGAGCTTTCTCCGGTGGACCTTCTTCTTGATCTTCGTGGTTGGTAGCTTCGCCTTCTTGTCCAATGGATGTAGATGCACCTTGGCTTTCCTCCAGGTACCTGATCACACACAAAGTGTCCGTATAAGGTAGTAGCCAAGTCTTGTGAGTAGAGAGAGGAAGTTCGGAAAGGAGCGAGTTCACCTTATCTTCGATAGCCTTGGCTCTAGCTCTTGTCATGGGTCCAAGTGGTGTTGAGGAAGATGTAGACACGTCCATGGGGATGAGCGAGGGATGCTCCGCATCATCATCTGTCAGTGTTTCTAAATGGTCAGTGTTTCTATATGATGCCAGCGTTTATTTATGACTGAATTTCTTATTAAGTGGCCAGCAACATGATTTATAATTAATTAATTATGACCTCCAATGCGCCAAAACATCTATATTCCCAGTCCATTTTCATGTCTGATGGTATGAAGTTCGGCGGGCACCGCGCGGCAAGCTACGCCCCCTGATGCACTACTGAGTGCTTCCTCTATATGTAGAAATGACCAGGTCTAATTATTATGAATCCTATGTACATATGATCAAGTATCTATCCTTATGTGTACATAACATAGATTATTGCTTCCTGTTACTACATCATTGACATGAAATGCTTCTAACCCTTTGTTCAGCGGCCCATCAGAATTGACAGCCATCATAGCTATCTAAATATTCTTCTGGCATCTCATAGGTGTCATGCTATGTTGTATTTTACTTTGTTAGCGGGTTGGGTATGGCCTGAGAAGGTATTCTATTTCTATCGGGTGCAAAATAGAATCATGTGTGATAATGGAGAGAAGGATGCTGCTCTTCTCTCGAAGACCACATGATTCCTGCCTTTTAGTGATTGATTTTGCTGACTCAGAACGATGATTTGTTTGCTTTATAGTATCCATCTCCTTTGCAATTTATTTTTCCTTCGATTAATATCTAAATGTAATTTTGACCCGAAGTTCTCTATTCAATACATGTATAATAATTTTTGCTCAAAAAAAATACATGCGTAATGTGTAGCTTTTCTATCAATTGGAAGTGAGCTTCGTTGACCTGGTAGATTTTAAATTAGACTAGCCGCACCTGTGTATTTCTATCAGCTTTTACTATCTGTTCTTCAATGGATCAGTTGCATCAGGCTGTAGGTACTGCTGACCGTAAAGCTATAAATCCAGCTCTGCATGCTTTTGTCCGTGCAACTAAGATCAATTTTCTGATTCATTTATTGTGAAATCTTATTCTACAAGAGGCAAAAGGTCATTTCTATTTGTTCTTAATCTTAATATGTATTCCTGCCTCCGATACCCTCACAAATTTAATGGATTCTCCTGTTATTATTTTCTTATAGTTTTATCTGGAGCATTGGCATCTCTAGCCGAGCCGCGCAAGCAGAAAGCGGAGCAGGAGCAGCTCGGGGAGGAAGCCAAGGTCTAAAATGCCGAATCTCCCAATAAAGTGGTACTATATACCGTTCACTCTGCATCTTCTACCTCAACCAGAATATAGCTACTAAACACATCCATCTTCTACTGAATCATGCACTGTACTTGCACTAACTATGTTGATGTTTGTTTTTCCGTGGGAAGCAAAATTCATTTATGTTAAATTAATGCAAGGTAACCAGACCCACCTTTGCATATATATTTTAGTTGAAAGAGAATTGAACCATATATGCTGGGTGCCAATAAAGTTATCTATTGGTTCCTTCTGTTGCTTTATTCAGCTTCTATTGGTTGTGTTTCTCACGAAAACTAACTTATGTTGAGTTTCTATTGGTTGCATGTCCTTAATTGTTTATGTTGCTGAAAGCACAACCACTAATACTATGTTGTTGATAGATAGAAGATTTTAGAAGCGCATTGTTTCAAAATTAAGAAATTTATGTCTCTGATATGGAAGTATGTATTATGTTGTTGTTGCCAAGATCTAGCATTCTAATTGTTGATCCTTTTCTAGAAAATAAGATCCCATAGTTATTTGTGTTGTGACTTCGCAGGCGAAAATAATTATGTGTGGTTTCATGGACCCTTACCTTATTGATGGGAACCACACAGAGCTTGAGGAGATGTAGGCCAGCGTGCCACCTCCTACGCTTTTCATGTAACCGCTGAGCCGCCTTCTTTGCTCCAGAGGCTTCTTGTGTCACCATAGGGTTGTGATTCTTATCTGTTGCCCATATTGTAGGCCATGTAGAATACTAAGATAAAATAATTTTAATTTTATCTTTTATATTCTTTTATGTTAAAGAGGCTACACTGTATCCAGATCACTGTATATTATCCAGAGTGATTCTCCTTCATATAGACTAAATTACTTTCTCCCCGTCCATGAGATGCACTATTTGAATAGTTTGCCTAACACAATATGTCCTTTAGTAGATCCGTGTGTCACAACATGCAAGCAAATCAAATGAAGGAGTGTGGACAAAGTTATATATCAAGCAAATCGAATGAAGGCGTGTGGACAAAGTTATATATGCAATCAACCATGTAGTTTACTATTGTGCAGTATGAAAAATAGTGTAAATAAGTTATCTGAGACTAATACTATGGCCTGCTTTTGGTTTCTATCATACCAAACGTTGCTTTGGTATTTCATGTCACATTGTATAACAAATGTGCCGATGGCATGTAGATAGGGCCATGTTTTTAGATATTTTACGAGGTGATTACTGTTGTGAGTATCTACCATCACCTACTCTTTGAGTAATATCATATATATTTCCATCCTGGGGTATATTGAGTAATATCAGATGTTAATCGAAAAAGAGCTATATTAGGGGTTTGATCATTGAGCTTTTTTTGATTAATTCCTTGATACATTTCCATCCTGATATAGTCTCTGCACTTTCATCCTTAATAGGCACACGCATGTGGGAGTTGGGTTTCGGCAAGTAGCACGTCTTCGATTAAGTTGTCCCGTTACATGTGCTAAACTTGCTATCCTACTAATGCATCATGCGGCTTGATCTTCACTGCTTGGTCATATCGGTTGGACCGGCATCCTCGCGCCAAGGCGCGTTGCCGATCTAGTTATTGGAGAATCCAAGGATCTTCAGAAGGTCTATGACATCATGCATCGAGTGTTTCGCATTGTGCTTTTGCCCAAGGTGGGAAATCAAGATGAAGTCCACGGCTACCTTGTTGACTTGTTGGTTGCTACGAAGACCAAGGTGGGCTCTGGTGCAACGTTTGATGTGTCCAACTGGATGTGGCACGAGATGTACAACATGGTCATCTACAGAAAGGTCCCTATTTATTCTCCGTTTTTCATGTGCTTTCTGAACTCAGTTTGTGATGTTCGCCGTCCTGGAGAGCTTCTCACTTCTCCAGATAATCTCACCGTGCATGAGGTCAAGAAACTCAAGAAGAAGAAGCATGCCGAGCCTCGCTTTCCTGCTAATGAGCCCGAGGATGTCTATTCCACTTCAGATGATGAGGAATTTGAGATGGAGCCAGGGGCCAAGCCTTCTTGGGTGACCAAGCTCACTGCTAAAGTGAAGAAGACTTTGTGCCTTTAGAATGACATCCAGAAGAAGTTGTATAAGGCCCATGTCACTGAGAATCTTGCCAGGCGTCGTCAGATTGCTATGATGAAGCACCTCAACACGCCCGTCCAGAGTGGATTCAAGAAGAGCATCACCCCTGAGGACCGGTGGATCTCCGTGCACAGCACATGGTTAGATGATGAGGCTCCTCGCCAGCCTTCTACCTCTGTTGCTACTACTAATGATATCATGGAGGACGCTGAGAGGGATGATGATGAGGAGTCAGAGGAGGACTACTGAGCTTTGGGGCGCTAGCTTTGCTCTTTTCCTTTTTGGTGTCTTGATGCCAAAGGGGGAGAGAGTTCTATTAGGTCTCAGGATTTGCATGGGATTTGCTTGTGTTGTTTGTTATTTTGTGCTTCGTGTTGAACTTTAGTTTGTGGACCTTGTTTCTTATCTCGACTTGCATGGTGTGGACCTTGTTGCTTATCTCGACTTGCATGGTGTGAGACATGCGCTCCTCTATTTATCACTATTGTCGTTAATGTTGTTTATTTATCTGTTAAAGTCTTTACTCTCTTATTATGTGCTTTTTGCTTACCTTCCCATGTCTAGTAGGAGTGGTGGGTCTATAAAATCTAGGGGGAGTCTTGCTCCTAATGTATTCCCTTGCATTCCAATAACAAATTCTAATCAGGGCACACATCTAGGGGGAGTCCCGTCTATATTTTCTAGACCTCTCTCTTGCAAATCGTGTTGTTGTCATCATCCACCAAAAAGGGGGAGATTGTGAGGACATTTCCCTACTTTGTGTTTTGATGATGACGACAACCCTTTGTTGGTCTAATCTTGTGCTAAGTGCTTCAGGTTCTCGGTGATTAGGCTTGAATCGGTTAGCCATTCTCTCTGGAAGGAAAATATCGAAGACGGTGTTTGTCTACGTGTTTATTTCTTTGGTCATAGGAAACCTATACTATTAAGAGGGAATCCACATCGAAAGGTGTTGGGGGAATCATTGCACGTACACTTCTTTCCTCACCCACCTTTGCCTTCCTTGTTTTATGAGAAAGAGAGCTCCCCTTCATTTTCAACTGTTGATGTGTACTCCCAGTGGTTGTACCGCTCGCTCGAGTGGTTGTACTGCTGGCTCTTGGCACTAACCCAACCACCACCCCAGGGGTGATACCCGGGGGTTGAATAGCCCAGTCATGACCAAGCGGTTGTACCGCTGCCCCCTGGTGGTGGTACCGCCACCGTGCTTAAACTTGACTGTGGTGTGTCATTGGCGGTTGTACCGGCCAAGTACCGCTCAACAACCGGTCCAGTTTCTGTTTTGATGCGGTACTTGGGCGGTGGTGGCCCGGTTGTCCCGGTTGTGTTCTGCACACCGATACCACCGGTACACTAAGTGGTTCTACCACTTGGGACTTAGCCACCCAAGTGACCAGGGCCAGGCAGTTGCACCAGTGCTGTACCGCTCGATCACCGCACTCAGGGGTGTCACCCTACTGTTTCAAAGCGGTGGTTGAGTGGTGGCTGAGCGGTTGTTTAGGTTGTTCTCCACAATCGGTACTATCGCCGGTCTGCCTGGTTGTACCACTTGATAGGGTTTCTGCAGGTTACCCATGAGTCCCGGTTGTACCGGGACGAGGAGCGGCTGTACCGCTGCAGTGCTGTTTTCGCAGTAACGGTTGGATTTTAGTGTTTTCTATATAAGGGTGGTTCTTCCACCTACCACACTATCTCTTGCCTCTCTCACTCCACCGTTAATGCCATTCAAGCTTTCTTGCCTAATCTCTCTCTCTAGCCACTCGAACTTGTTGATTTGCTAGGGATTGAAGGAGGAGACCTAGATCTACACTTCCACCAAAGGATATTTGATCCCCCCATACTTTCTTGTGTGGATTTTGTTACTCCTGGGTGTTTGAGCACCCTAGACGGTTGCGGTCACCTCGGAGCCACATTCTATTGTGGTGAAGCTCCATGGTTTCGTTGGGAGCCTCCAATTCAATTGTGGAGAGAGCCCCAACCATGTTTGTAAAGGTTCGGTTGCCGCCTTCAAGGGAACCAATAGTGGAATCACGGCATCTCGCATTGTGTGAGGGCGTGAGGAGAATATGGTGGCCCTAGTGGCTTCTTGGGGAGCATTGTGCCTCCACACCGCTCCAACAAAGACGTACTTGTTGGGGAACGTAGTAATTTCAAATAAAATCCTATGCACACGCAAGATCATGGTGATGCATAACAACGAGAGGGGAGAGTGTGTCCACGTACCCTCATAGACCGAAAGCGGAAGCGTTATGACAACGCGGTTGATGTAGTCGTATGTCTTCACGATCCGACCGATCTTAGTACCGAACGTATGACACCTCCACGATCAGCACACATTGAGCTCGGGGATGTCCCTCGTACTCTTGATCTAGTTGAGGCCGAGGGAGAGTTTTGTCAGCACGACGGCGTGGTGACGGTGATGATGAAGTTACCGGCGCAGGGCTTCGCCTAAGCACTACGACGTATGACCGAGGTGTGTAACTGTGGAGGGGGACATGACACATGGCTAAACAATGTCAACTTGTGTCCTAGGGTGCCCCCTGCCCCCGTATATAAAGGAGCAAGGGGGGAGGCCGGCCGGCCCTTGGGCGCGCCAAGGAGGGGAGGAGTCCTCCTCCTAGTAGGAGTAGGACTCCTCCTTTCCTAGTCCAACTAGGAAGGGGAAAGGGGGAAGGAAGGAGTGGGAGAGGGAGAGGGAAAGAGGGGCCGCGCCCCCCTCCCCTAGTCCAATTCGAACTCCCCTTGGGAGGGCACCTCCTGGGCTACTGCCCTCTCTCTCCCCTAAGGCCCACTAAGGCCCAATACTTCCCCGGGGGGTTCCGGTAACCCCTCCGGCACTCCGGTTTTCTCCGAAATCACCCGGAACTCTTTCGGTGTCCGAATATAGCCGTCCAATATACCAATCTTTATGTCTTGACCATTTCAACACTCCTCGTCATGTCCATGATCACATCTGGGACTCTGAACTATATTCGGTACATCAAAACACATAAACTCATAATACCGATCGTCATCGAACTTTAAGCGTGCGGACCCTACGGGTTCGAGAACTAGGTAGACATGACGGAGACACGTCTTCGGTCAATAACCAATAGCGGAACCTGGAACCTCATATTGGTTCCTACATATTCTACAAAGATCTTTATCGGTCAAACCGCATAACAACGTACGTTGTTCCCTTTGTCATCGGTATGTTACTTGCGTGAGATTCGATCTTCGGTATGTCAATACCTTGTTCAATCTCGTTACCGACAAGTCTCTTTACTCGTTCTTAATACTTCATCCCGCAACTAACTCATTAGTCACAATGCTTGCAAGGCTTATAGTGATGAGTATTACCGAGAGGGCCCAGAGATACCTCTCCGAAACACGGAGTGACAAATCCTAATCTCGATCTATGCTAACCCAACAAACACCTTTGGAGACACCTGTAGAGCATCTTTATAATCACCCAGTTACGTTCTGACGTTTGATAGCACACAAAGTGTTCCTCGGTATTCAAGAGTTGCATAATCTCATAGTAATAGGAACATGTATAAGTCATGAAGAAAGCAATAGCAACATACTAAATGATCAAGTGCTAAGCTAACGGAATGGGTCAGGTCAATCACATCATTCTCTAATGATGTGATCCCGTTCATCAAATGCCAACTCATGTCTATGGCTAGGAAACTTAACCATGTTTGATTCTAGCATGTACTAAGTTTCCGGTTAATACAATTCTAGCATGAATAATAAACATTTATCATGATATAAGGAAATATAAATAACAACTTTTATTACTGCCTCTAGGGCATATTTCCTTCAGTCTCCCACTTGCACTAGAGTCAATAATCTAGTTCACATCACCATGTGATTTAACACCAATATTCACATATGTATGTGATTAACACCCATAGTTCACATCGTCATGTGACCAACACCCAAAGAGTTTACTAGAGTCAATAATCTGGATTGGTGTAAAACCTTGCATCAATGTAAGTCTTTATGACGAGCTCTTTTATCACCTCCATAATCGTGAAATATTTCCTTAGTCCTCACTAAGGATAATCTTGACCGCTGTCCAGTGATCTACTCCTTGATCAATATTGTACTCCCTTGCCAAAATCATGGAAAGGTACACAATAGGTCTGGTACATAGCATAGCATACTTTATAGAACCTACGGCTGAGGCATAGGGAATGACTTTCATTCTCTTTCTATTTTATTCTGTGGTCAGGTTTTGAGTCTTACTCAACTTCACACCTAGCAACACAGGCAAGAACTCCTTCTTTGACTATTCCATTTTGAACTACTTCAAAATCTTGTCAAGGTATACTCATTGAAAAAACTTATCAAGCGTCTTGATCTATCTCTATAGATCTTGATGCTCAATATGTAAGCAGCTTCACCGTGGTCTTTCTTTGAAAAACTCCTTTCAGATACTCCTTTATGCTTTCTAGAAAATTCTACATTATTTCCGATCAACAATATGTCATTCACATATACTTATCAGAAAGGTTGTAGTGCTCCCACTCACTTTTTGTAAATACAGGCTTCACCGCAATTCTGTATAAAACTATATGCTTTCATCAACTCATCAAAGCGTATATTCCAACTCCGAGATACTTGCACCAGTCCATAGATGGATCGCTGGAGCTTGCACATTTTGTTAGCACCTTTAGGATTGACAAAACCTTCTGGTTGCATCATATACAACTCTTCTTTAATAATTCCATGCAGTTTTGACATCCATTTGCTAGATTTCATAAAATGTGGCAATTGCTAACATGATTCGGACAGACTTTAAACATCGATACGAGTGAGGAAATCTCATCGTAGTCAACACCTTGAACTTTTCAAAAACCTTTTTCGACAAGTCGAGCTTTGTAGATAGTAACACTACTATCAGCGTCCGTCTTCCTCTTGAAGATCCATTTATTTTCAATGGCTTGCCGATCATCGGGCAAGTCAACCAAAGTCCACACTTTGTTCTCATACATGGATCCCATCTCAGATTTCATGGCCTCAAGCCATTTCATGGAATCTGGGCTCATCATCGCTTCCTCATAGTTCGTAGGTTCGTCATGGTCTAGTAGCATGACGTCCAGAACAGGATCACCGTACCACTCCGGTGCGGATCTTACTCTGGAAGACCTATGAGGTTTGGTAGTAACTTGATCTGAAGCTTCATGATCATCATCATTAGCTTCCTCGCTAATTGGTGTAGGAATCACATGAACTGATTTCTGCGATGAACTACTTTCCAATAAGGGAGCAGGTAAAGTTACCTCATCAAGTTCTACTATCCTCCCACTCACTTCTTTGAAGAGAAACTCCTTCTCTAGAAAGGATCCATTCTTAGCAACAAAGATTTTGCCTTCGGATCTGTGATAGAAGGTGTACCCAACTGTTTCTTTTGGGTATCCTATGAAGACGCACTTCTTCGATTTGGGTTCAAGCTTATCAGGTTGAAGCTTTTTCACATAAGCATCGTAGCCCCAAACTTTAAGTAACAACAATTTTGGTTTTTTGACAAACCATAGTTCATAAGGCGTCATCTCGATGGATTTTGATGGTGCCCTATTTAAAGTGAATGCAGCTGTCTCTAGAGCATAACCCCAAAACAATAGCGGTAAATCAGTAAGAGACATCATAGATCGTACCATATCTAATAAAGTACGGTTATGACGTTCGGACACACCATTTCGTTGTGGTGTTCCAGGTGGCGTTAATTGTGAAACTATCCCATCTTGTTTCAAATGAAGACCAAACTCGTAACTCAAATATTCTCCTCCATGATCAGATCATAGAAACTTTATTTTTCTTGTTACGATGATTTTCCACTTCACTGTGAAATTCTTTGAACTTTTCAAATGTTTCAGACTTATGTTTCATTAAGTAGATATGACCATATCTACTCAAATCATCTGTGAAGGTAAGAAAATAATGATACCCGCCGTGAGCATCAATGCTCATTGGACCGCATACATCGGTATGTATTATTTCCAACAAGTCAGTAGCTCGTTCCATTGTTCCGGAGAACAGAGTTTTAGTCATCTTGCCCATAAGTCATGGTTCACAAGCACCAAGTGATTCATAATCAAGTGATTCAAAAAGTCCATCAGTATGGAGTTTCTTCATGCGCTTTATATTGATATGACCCAAACGGCAGTGCCACAAATAAGTTGCACTATCATTATTAAACTTCAATCTTTTGGCTTCAACACTATGAATATGTGTATCACTACTATCGAGATTCAACAAAAATAGACCACTCATCAGGGGTGCATGACCATAAAAGATATTACTCATATAAATAGAACAACCATTATTCTCTGATTTAAATGAATAACCATCTCGCATTAAACAAGATCCAGATATAATGTTCATGCTCAAAGCTGGCACCAAATAACAATAATTTAGGTCTAAAACTAATCCCGATGGTAGATGTAGAGGTAGTGTGCCGACCGCGATCACATCGACTTTGGAACCATTTCCCACGCGCATCGTCACCTCATCCTTAGCCAATCTTCGCTTAATCCGTAGCCCCTGTTTTGAGTTGCAAATATGAGCAACAGAACCAGTATCAAATACCTAGGCGCTACTACGAGCATTAGTTAAGTACACATCAATAACATGTATATCAAATATACCTTTCAATTTGCCATCCTTCTTATCCGCCAAATACTTGGGGCAGTTCCGCTTCCAGTGACCAGTCCCTTTGCAGTAGAAGCATTCAGTTTCAGGCTTAGGTACAGACTTGGGTTTCTTCTCTTGAGCAGCAACCTTTTTGCCATTCTTCTTGAAATTCCCTTTCTTCCCTTTGCCCTTTTTCTTGAAACTAGTGGTCTTATTGACCATCAACACTTGATGCTCCTTTTTGATTTCTACCTCCGCAACTTTTAGCATCGAGAAGAGCCCGGGAATAGTCTTGTTCATCCCTTGCATATTATAGTTCATCATGAAGCTTTTGTAGCTTGGTGGTAGTGATTGAAGAACTCTGTCAATGACACTATCATCAGGAAGATTAACTACCAGTTGAGTTAAGTGGTTGTGGTACCCAGACATTCTGAGTATGTGTTCACTGACAGAACTATTCTCTTGCATTTTACAACAGTAGAACTTATTGGAGACTTCATATCTCTCAATCCGGGCATTTGCTTGAAATATCAACCTCAACTCCTGGAACATCTCATATGCTCCATGACGTTCAAAACATCGTTGAAGTCCCGGTTCTAAGCCGTAGAGCATGGCACATTGAACTATCAAGTAGTCATCAACACGCGTCTGCCGGGCATTAACAATGTCTGCAGTTGCGGGCGCAGGTTGTACACATAACGGTGCTTCCAGGACGTAATTCTTCTGCAGCAATGAGGATAATCCTCAAGTTACAAACCCAGTCCATGTTGCTGCCATCATCTTTCAACTTAGGTTTCTCTAGGAACGCATTAAAATTCAAAGGAACGGTAGCACGGGCCATTGATCTACAACAACATAGAGATGCAAAATACTACCAGGTACTAAGTTCATGATAAATTAAAGTTCAATTAATCATATTACTTAAGAACTCCCACTTAGATAGACATCCCTCTAATCATCTAAGTGATCACGTGATCCAAATCAACTAAACCATGTTTGATCATCACGTGAGATGGAGTAGTTTTCAATGGTGAACATCGCTATGTTGATCATATCTACTATATGATACACGCTCGACCTTTTGGTCTCAGTGTTCCGAGGCCATATCTGCATATGCTAGGCTCGTCAAGTTTAACCCGAGTATTCTACGTGTGCAAAACTAGCTTGCACCCATTGTATGTGAACGTAGATCTTATCACATCCGATCATCACGTGGTGTCTCGGCACGACAAACTATAGCAATGGTGCATACTCAGGGAGAACACTTGTACCTTGAAATTTAGTAAGGGATCATCTTATAATGCTACCGACGTTCTAAGCAAAATAAGATGCATAAAGGATAAACATCACAAGCAATCAAAATATGTGACATGATATGGCCATCATCATCTTGTGCTCATGATCTCCATCACCAAAGCATCGTCATGATCTTCATCGTCACTGACGCGACACCTTGATCTCCATCGTAGCACCGTTGTCGTCTCGCCAACTATTGTTACTATGACTATTGCTACCGCTTAGTGATAAAGTAAAACAATTACATGGCGATTGCATTGCATACAATAAAGCGACAACCATATGGCTCCTGCCAGTTGCCGATAACTTTGTTATAAAACATGATGATCTCATACAACAATTTATATCACATCACGCTTGACCATATCACATCACAGCAAGCCCTGCAAAAACAAGTTAGACGTCCTCTACTTTGTTGTTGCAAGTTTTACATGGCTGCTACGGGCTTCTAGCAAGAACCGTTCTTACCTATGCATCAAAACCACAAAGATTTTTCGTCAAGTGTACTATTTTAACCTTCAACAAGGACCGGGTGTAGCCACACTCGATTCAACTAAAGTTGAAGAAATAGACACTCACCAGCCACCTATGTGCGAAGCACGTCGGTAGAACCAGTCTCGCGTAAGCATACGCGTAATGTCGGTCTGAGCCGCTTCATCCAACAATGCCGCCAAATCTAAGTATGACATGCTGGTAAGTAGCATGGCTATTATCGCCCATAACTCTTTGTGTTCTACTCGTGCATATAACATCTACACATAGACCTGGCTCGGATGTCACTGTTGGGGAACATAGTAATTTCAAAAAAAATCCTACGCACACGCAAGATCATGGTGATGCATAGCAATGAGAGGGGAGAGTGTGTCCATGTACCCTCTGTAGAAGGGAAAGTTTGCAATACAATAGACGTTGTATTGATGGGGTGCTAGTGCACGTATATATAATACAAAGGAAGACCTCTACCTCAACTATACAAGACTAGGAGGTGGGCCACAACTCCAATACACGTGCAATACACAATACACGTGCACTCCTGCTCGGGCACGGGTAGTCACGCCATGTGGTGGGGCAGCTGGGCCGGCGAGTGCCGCGGCGGCGGCGGTGGTGGAGGTGGCCGCTGGGGCACCCGGTGCAGCGGCGGCTGAGCCGGCGGCAGAGGAGGCGACGGGCGAGGGTGACGTCGAGCCCATCGCAGGGTGGGCGGGCGGGGTGCCGGGGTCAACCTCGTATGAGGGTGACGGGGACCCCGGGGCCCGCTCGGACTCGACCTCGGGGGAGGGAGTCACGAAGCCATGTGGTGGCGGCAGAGGGCGCCGTGCCGGGGGGGCCGCCGGGGGCTGCCGCCGCGCATCGCTCCACGAGGGGGGCGCGGGGGCCAGCACCGAAGGGGCCGAAGCTGGAGGAACCTGAAAAAAAGGGAACACCGTCTCGACAAAGTACACATGCCTCGAGGTGTACACATGATGAGTGACAGGATCATAGCACCAGTAACCTTTGGTGTTAGGAGGGTAGCCAAGGAAGATGCATGGGACGGATCGTGGTGCGAGCTTGTGTGGCATGGTGGACGCGGTGCTAGGATAATAGAGACACCCGAAGATGCGGAGACCATCATAGGATGGTGGTGTGCCGAAGAGAAGGTGGTGTGGGGCGTAGTTCCACCGAGGGTGACAGTGACAAATGTTAACTAAGAGAGTGGCGGTAGCGTGGGTATCAGGCCAAAACCGAGCGGGCACGTTAGAGTGAAAGAGTAACGTGCGAACGCAGTCATTAAGAGTGCGGATAATGCGCTCGGCGCGGCCGTTCTGGTGAGAAGTGTAGGGGCAAGTCATACGGAAGGCGGTGCCGTGAGAGGCAAGAAGTGTGTGAAGAGCGACGTTGTCAAACTCTTTTCCGTTATCAGTTTGGAGTGCGAGTATGGGGTGACCGAACTGGGTGGTGACATAGGAATAAAAGGCAGTAAGTGTGGCTAAAGCATCGGATTTACGACGAAGAGGAAAAGTCCACACATAATGAGAATAATCATCTAGGATCACCAAGTAGTATAGATAGTTCGTGTTACTCGCAACAGGAGACGTCCAAACATCACTATGAAGCAATTGAAACGGAAAAGTGGAAACTGAGGTAGACGCACTAAAGGGAAGACAAACGTGCTTGCCTAAGCGGCAGGCTTCACAAGAGTGCTCGTCGAGCTTGTTACATGAGAAAGAGAAACTCCTAAGAATTTGGCGTAATACTGTGGGGTTGGGGTGGCCCAAGCGAGCATGCCAGAGGTCAATGCCGGCGGCAAGGGCGACTGGTGTGGAGGTGGAGGCGCCGGTGTGCACAGGGTAGAGCTGATCGGGACTATCACATCGGTGAAGGATCATCCGGGTACATGCGTCTTTCACAGAAAAACCAACACCGTCGAATTCAACAGTAAGTGGGTTCTCACTAGTAAGATGACGAACGGAAACTAGGTTTGTGACTAATTCAGGGGAAACAAGAACATTAGACATAGTAATGGGTGTGGAAGTGGAGGGAAAACTAGTGCTACCGATGTGAGTGATAGGTAAGGAGGAGCCGTTGCCGACGGTGGTACGAGTGGGTGTGCGAACAGGAGCGGAGGAGGTTAGGTTACCGGGATGAGCTGTCATGTGCGCAGTAGCAGCTGAGTCCATGTACCAGTCGCCTCCACCGACAGAGCTACTCGGTGACGACGCGGAGTGCTGGGCGGCGAGGAGGATGGGGTCCCATGACACAGGTACCGGCGGCGGCAGGAGGCCCTCGTACGGCGGCGCCAGGGCGGGCGGTCCATAACCACCAAGGGAACGCGGCGTCGAGAGGCCCCCGTAGGGCGGCGCCGGGACGGGAGGACCATAACCGCCGACGGGTGGCGGCGCAAGGAGGGTGCCGTAGCCGGCGCCATTCGGCTGGTAAGGCGGCAAAGGGTAACACCAGCCCGGAGAAGTCACCGATGGGGCGGGCGAAGCATGGCCGCCGTCCATTGGCGTGGCCGGCTGCATGTGGGTGACACCAGGCGCGCCATAGGCGGCGGCCGCGCCGTACGGCAGCGGGGCCGCGCTAGAGGGCGCCAACTGCATGTGGGTGACGCCGGGCGCGCCGTAGGCGGCAGCCACGCTGTACGGCGGCGGGGTTGCACCGGAGTGTCCGACGGCGAATGGGCCGGCAGAGGCGATGGCGGAAGGGCCGGTGGACGCCATCGCGGGTCCGACGGCGGCGGTTGGGTAGCGGCGGCGGCGCGGAGGAGTCGCGTGGCGGCGGCGTGGGAGGAGTCGTGCGGCGGCGGTGGCACAGAGGAGTCGCGCGGCAGCGGGCTCCTAGTACGAAGAGACGCTCAAGTGCACAACCTGATGCTAGATTAATTGATACTCCGGCCAGAACGCACACGAAGTCACATACGACCAGCAAGCAACTTGTTGCTACCTTTGCACTAATAGCGATGCGTGGTGTAGCAGCGATGGAAGCAGGGATCGGGTAAAGCGAGCACGCAGACGAGAGTTTGTGGCTAGCGGTGAGCTCGAGACGCGCGGGAGATGGCGGCTAGCGGGACTCGACACGCAGGAGTTTGGCGAGGCGAGCTGGCGAGACGAGCGAGCGAGCGAGGGAGAAGCGGCGGCTGGCGCGAGAGATGCGCTGGCAGCGGCGGCTAGGCGGCGGCGGCCGCGGCGGCGGCCGCGGAAGCAAAAAACCTAAAAAACTTATACCATGTAGACGGGAAAGTTTGCAATACAATAGACGTTGTATTGATGGGGTGCTAGTGCACGTATATATAATACAAAGGAAGACCTCTACCTCAACTATACAAGACTAGAAGGTGGGCCACAACTCCAATACATGTGCAATACACAATACATAGTCAACACCCTCGTAGACCGAAAGCGGAAGCATTATGACAACGCGGTTGATGTAGTCGTACATCTTCACGATCCGACCGATCTTAGTACAGAACATACGGCACCTCCGCGATCAGCACATGTTCAGCTCGGGGACATCCCTCGTATTCTTGATCCAGTTGAGGCCGAGGGAGAGTTTCGTCAGCACAACGGCATGGTGACGGTGATGATGAAGTTACCGGCGCAGGGCTTCGCCTAAGCACTACGACGATATGACCGAGGTGTGTAACTGTGGAGGGGGGCACCGCACATGGCTAAACAATGTCAACTTGTGTCCTAGGGTGCCCCCTGCCCCCATATATAAAGGATCAAGGGGGAAGGCCGGCCAGCCCTTGGGCGCGCCAAGGAGGGGAGGAGTCCGCCTCCTAGCAGGAGTAGGACTCCTCCTTTCCTAGTCCAACTTGGAAGGGGAAAGGGGGAAGGAAGGAGAGGGAGAGGGAAAGAGGGGCCGCGCCCCCTCCCCTAGTCCAATTCGGACTCCCCTTGGGGGGCGGCGGGGGCGCCACCTCCTGGGCTGCTGCCCTCTCTCTCCCTTAAGGCCCACTAAGGCCCAATACTTCCACGGGGGGTTCCGGTAACCCCTCAGGCACTCCGGTTTTCTCCGAAATCACCCGGAACTCTTCTGGTGTCCGAATATAGTCGTCCAATATATCAATCTTTATGTCTCGACCATTTTGAGACTCCTCATCATGTCCGTGATCACATCTGGGACTCCGAAATATCTTTGGTACATCAAAACACATAAAGTCATAATACCGATCGTCACTGAACTTTAAGCGTGCGGACCCTACGGGTTCGAGAACTATGTAGACATGACCGAGACATGTCTCCGACCAATAACCAATAGCGGAACCTGGATGCTCATATTGGTTCCTACATATTCTACGAAGATCTTTATTGGTCAAACCGCATAACAACATACTGTCGGATTTCAGGTTCCGGCAGACCCTTGAGGTTCGAACACTGGGGTGCGCGCGGAGATTTCGCCCTCTACCTACCTGTTCCTCGCCGACTCGCTAAGATCTAAACTACGGAAGGAACAACACAAGAGACACAGAGTTTATACTGGTTCAGGCCACCATTGTGGTGTAATACCCTACTCAAGTGTGTGGTGTGGTCGATTGCCTCTTGGGCTGTTGATGAACAATACAAGGAAGAACAGCCTTGTGAGGGTCTGTTCTTGGCTGGTGCGATGAATTGCTAGGAGGAGTTCAGTCGCTCTCTCTACTGGCCTCTCGATTCTGGATTCGATGCCTCTACCCTGGGGGTGGCTAGTCCTATTTATAGGCAAAGGCCCTGGGCCTCTTCCCAAATATTGAGCGGGAAGGGCACCAACAATTGGCCATTTTGAAGGGGAACATCTGGTACACTTATCCTGACTAAAGTTGGTCCTCGCCTGTCAAAGGCTCTGGTGGTGACGCCTGCTTGGGCTCCACAATGACTTCCTTCCTGCCGTTGGGCTGGTCTTGGTCTTGTTGCACCGAAATGGATCCCTTTGCTTGATGCTCTCGCCTGCGCTTGCTCCCTTTGCACCAAAGAGGAAAGGAGGACACTGCGCGGGCTGGCGCCCGACTGGCGCCCTTGGTCGTCATGGCTTGCGTGATGGGCACCTCATGAGGTACCCCGCCTTGAACTCTCCGCCTCCTCATGAGCCAGCCTGATGAGGCCGTGCCTGAGGAAGCTCCTTGTCGTCCGCCCCGCGAGGCTTGGCCCCTCGCGAGGGTCTTGAGCTTGTGTTGATGAAGATGGGCCGTGCTGGGCCCCCTTTGAGCCACACCGCAGGCCGCAGGCAGGCAAGTCTGGGGACCCCCATTCCTTGAACGCTGACAATAGCCCCCGGTCCCAAGGCGCGCCCGGACTTGGCTGAGCAGAGAGGCGAAAGGGCAAGGGCGAAGCGCCGCGGGCCCTAACAGCCTGCGGCCTTGGGCGCCGCGTGGCGGTTGATTGGGCGTGGGCGTCTCCACTTCCCCAGGACGCCTCGGCAACTGCACGAGTTGACAAGTCCCTGCATGCAAAGCGGGTCATGATTACCTGCGATCGTGGAGGTCGGCGGTTGGCCTCCTTTGGCTTTAAGTACGGCACGGCGCGTGCCCTTCCAGTCTATCTCTTCTTGCTTCTCCTTCTACCCGGTCCTTGCTCCTCTCGCTGCAATGGCTCCGATCCGTCGGTTCTCTGCGGCAGAGAAGGGAAAGGCTCCCCGAGAGGGTCCTGACCCACTCCCGCCGAAGAAACAACTAGCCCTCTGCCATCGGGGTGAGGACGCCCATCAGGAAGTGTCGAGGCCCTGGTGCAAGTGGCCACCACCAGGGTTCCCGCTTCCCTTGTACGCCCACGTCGAGGGCCCTGAAGGAGTCGATGCCTGTCAGGACCCCGACTCGATGCCACATCGATCTAGCATGTAACACCTCATATCACTTTGCGGCCTCACACACGGTATCCCCACGGGTGTCGCCTTACCTTTGCCCGGGACCGTTTGCGCATTTTGGCACACGTATATGATGGTGTCGCTAGCATCCATATGATAAAGAGCCCGAGCTGACATGGCTAGTCGTAAACCCAAAGTGGCACTAACTTACAGGGACAGGCATCCATGACCCAGCATCGAACGTGTCGGTCATCAACGAGTGAATCCAGGCTGTAGCACTGGGCTAACAGGACTCCGGTGAACCGGGCTGTAGCGGGCTAGCAGGACTCCGGTATTCATCGCGTGACATTTCCCCGAAGGGACAGACACAGGATCGAAGAAGGACACATGCCGGCCTGCCTAAGTGTTCCGGAGCAGTAGCAAGCTACCAGGGCTCAGTGGAAGCACTAGGAGACATTTCCCGGTAAGAGAGGCTACTAAGGATAAACAACTAGATAGTCAGATCCCACACATAGCAATACACATCACACGTACGCATAACATGCAAGTATGTGCTGTACAACATGGCATCACAGCATAACTCAACAACTCATATAGATAAAGGCTCAGAAGAGCCGTCATAGCAATTATTGCAAACAGGGGTCACAAGACCCATCATACAGAGCATACAAGCAACAAGCGGAAGCATTACATGTCTGGGTACAGACATCTACAAAGGAAAAAGGCTGAAGAGCCTGACTATCTACAACATTCGATCAAGATCGTAGCTGAGGTCCTAGCTACTAGTCGAAGTCCACGAGAACACTAGTAAGACAGAAGTCTCCGCTGCAAAAACATAAATAAAGCAACATGAGTACAAAGGTACTCAGCAAGACTTACATCAGATCCTATCATACATGCATTTGTATCAAGAGGGTAATGTGGGGTTTAGTTGCAGCAAGCCAGCTTTGACTCTGTGGCTATCCTGTTCTACGACTACCAGAAACTCTGGAGGTGAGACAACATACACGAGTCCACTAATCACCATACAATACACTACTATGGATTCATCCCCGTCTCCCTACGAGAAGGCCATCCATAGCACTCACACTTGTCTTGAGCATTTTAGAGTATCCACTTCAAGTTGTCTATGTACCATGTAAGCATCCAAGAAGTCCATAACCGCGGACCTGGCTATTCGAATAGATCATGTTAACCCTGCAGGGGTGTACTTCTTCACACACGCTCTCGCCACTTACCGCCATGTACACGTCATGTATCTCGGCAACCTTCAAGCGGAAGCCTGGCGAGGGTGTCGGCCACGACCTGACTAACCACACAAGACTCTAATCCAGGTTTATCGCCTATTCGGGTTCCATCCGCAAGGAGATCCGGCCGGGGTTTCACTCACGGCCCCAAACGATGTGAGCAGGGTTCCCAAGCCCACCTCGCCGGATGGATCTACGCTTGGTACACCGTGCCACTTGTGCCTAGTCTGTCCCAAGCCCACCTGGCCGGGTGCCACATGGTAGACTACTAACACTACCTACAAACACCAGAAACTAGTTGCGACTCCTGGACAGAGATCAAGTTGGTTAATAAGTCGAGAGGGCTTGGAGTGCCCGGAGCCCAATGTGTGGTAGTATCGAGTCATTGGACAACATACATAGAACTCAGTGCTTAAGGACGGTTCCAGTGAGACAACCCACCATGTACTCCTACATGGCCTCTCACCGCTACCTTTACCAAATCGTGTTCACACACTTAACTCTCAGCACCAGAACATATCGTAACACTCCAATTCATTCCCAATGAATCAAACCTGACACAACTCTAAGCAATAGCAGGCATAGCATGGTAGGAACACATCAGTGGCTTCAATCAACTCCTACACATGCTAGTGGGTTTCAACTATTTACTGTGGCAATGACAGGTCATGCAGAGGAATGGGTTCAACTACCGCAGCACAAAGTAACAGATGAATCGCTGTTGTCCTAATGCAATAACTGAGAGCAGGAGCGAGAGAGTAGGATTGTATCAGAATGAACAAGGGGGTTTGCTTGCCTGGTAAATCAACAGAGGAGGCACTGCTTCACAGACAGGTACTCTAGAACGGTCTCCGGAGCAGGACCTATCGAGAAGGAACAGTGCCGGCAATCAATACACAATCATATGCAACAATATGATGCATGAACATGGCATGTAGATGTGATGCTGTTTGAGCTAATGCAACTAGTAGTCAGTTGGTTTGAAGTCCATTTGAACCAAAGGTTCAAATGTATCCCCAAATTAAGTTTCTTAATGTGCCATAATGTGTTTTCCCATATTCAGCATGTGTAAGTTGGTTTTTTATGCATGAAACTAGTACAGATGGAAAGATTGCATTTTTCTGATAATTTTTCATATATAAATTATTTTAATCTGAGCTACGGTTGAATTGTTATGAATTTTTGAAGTTTAGATCAATTTCTGGAATTTCCTGATTTAATTTAAATCCAGAAATTATATATTGCGCCAGCATGACGTCATCACTACATCAGCGGTCAACGCGGCTGTCCAGGTCAAACCTGACATGCAGGGTCCACACGTCAGTGACACTGGGGTTAACCCCGAGTCAAACCTGGGCTGACTAGCTTTGACTAAGCCCTGGGCCCACTGGTCAGCGTCAGTAGGTGGGGATTAGTGCCTAATTAACAAAGCCACGTCAGCCCGCCGGAGTTCTGGCCGGCGGCGACCAATAGCGCGGCGGTGACTCGCCGGACTTGCGCTACAGGCGGCGTTTGGTCGCGCGAGGACCACCGGGGCGTAGCCCGTCGTCGTCCGCAACCAGGGGAGCTGGTGGGGGGCTGCGGGGGCGCCGGAGCTCACCGGAGCAAAGCTCACGGCGGCGGTCGGAGTTCGGCAACTTGCGGCCGCGGTGTTGTGGTGCACGGCAGTGGAAGCGGAGGGCTCCTACGGCCTCCTGGCGTCACCAGGAACACGGTGACGCACGCGGGAGTGGCTGGCTTGGGCTCATGCCACCGTGGCGCCATGGCCGGCGGCGAGGGACTTACGGGCGCGGTGGTTGAGCTAGCTAGACGGGGCAAACGAGCACGGGGAGGAGGGGGTTCGGTGCGGGGGCTCACAGCGAGACCAGCGAGCGCGAGGGCGAGGTCGGGGATGCCCGGTAGCTCCCGAATCGCCGGCGAGGATCCACGGCGGCCGGAGGCGAATTTGGCGACGGCGACGGCTCCACGGGGTGCTCCGTCTTGCGTGGCTCGACGAGGAGGTAGAGGGGGTCGCGGCGGATCTGGGGAGCGTGTCGGGAAGGCGAGGAAGAGGCGGTGGCTACGGTGATGCCCGTCGGCGGCGGCGGTGGTTCTCGGGTGAGAGAGAGAGAGCAGGGGGAGAGGAGGAGGGCGAGGGAGAGGGAGTGAGAGCGGTGCGGGGCAGCGCGTGGCGACGTTCCGGACGTCCAGGCGTCGAGGGGGAGGACAGGCAGGCAGGTGCCGTGGCGGCACGGCGGTGCGCACGCGCCGGCCACACGCCCCTGGCCTCCTGGCGGGAGGTGGAGGACGACCGGCGCTAGCTAGTCGGCTGGGCCGGCCAGCTGGGCCGCACAGTGCCAGGCCTCAGGTGAGCACAGGTAGGCATTTTCTTTAATTTTGTTTTCTAATTTTTCTGACATTTGTTTTGATTTAATAAAATATTAAATCAATTTATTTACTTATGCCAATTTTTGTAGGGGCTAATGGTATTATTCCAGAGCTCCTCGACAAAAGGCACAATTTTTGGACATATATTAATATATATAACTAATATATTTCCAATGCAAATATTTATCGAATTAATCCAAATGGCCAAAATAAATATCCATGAGCTCCTAAAAATATTGTTTTGATTTTTATCTCTGTCCAATATTTTCAGAGAGCAACATGAGCATTTTCTTGGACCCTTTTGGAGAAATTTTTATTTGGGTCATTTTCAAAAATGATTCTGAGGGTTCCACCAATCCTCATTTCAAATTTAAATGAAATTTAAATATGATGCACAACTGACTAGCTAGTCTAGGTCATACCAGACTAGGGATGTGACAACTCGCCCCCACTTGAAAGAATCTCGTCCCGAGATTCAGGGGTCGACGGAAAGAAAGCGGGGTACTCCAATCGAAGACGATCTTCTCGTTCCCAAGTAGCTTCTCTCTCGGAATGATGAGACCACTGAACTTTGAGAAACTTGATGTTCTGACGTCGAGTGACACGCTCTGCTTGATCAAGAATGCGAACCGGGTACTCTCGGTAGGTGAGGTTATCTTGGAGATCAAGCGTTTCGTGGTCCACTCCGCGGATGGGATCCGAGAAGCAACACCTGAGTTGAGAGACGTGGAAGACATCATGAACTCGAGAAAGATGTGGGGGTAGTTCCAACTGGTAGGCAACCTCTCCTCGTTTAGCGAGAATACGAAAAGGACCAATGTAACGAGGAGCCAACTTGCCCTTGATACCGAAACGATGGGTACCCTTCAAAGGAGTAACCCGAAGGTAAGCTTGGTCGCCAATTTCATAAGTCATATCCTTATGATGACGATCGTACTGGCTCTTCTGACGAGACTGGGCTGTTTTCAAATTCTCACGAATGATGCGAACTTGCTCTTCTGCCTCCTGGATCATATCCGGTCCAAAGAATTGTCTTTCACCGGTTTCTGACCAGTTCAAAGGTGTTCGACATCTTCGTCCATAGAGAACCTCAAAAGGAGCTTTCTTGAGGCTGGATTGTAGCTATTGTTATAAGCAAACTCGGCGAAAGGAAGACATTTCTCCCAATCCATACCGAATGAGATAACGCAAGCTCTGAGCATGTCTTCGAGAATTTGATTGACCCATTCCACCTGACCACTCGACTGAGGGTGGAAAGCGGTACTGAAGGAAAGATGGGTTCCCATGGCAGTTTGGAAACTCTCCCAGAAATGAGAAGTGAAAAGACTGCCACGGTCTGAATTGATCTCTAGTGGAACACCATGGAGTGACACTATTCGAGAAATATATAAGTCAGCAAGCTGACTAGCAGTGATACTCTCTCGAACAGGAAGGAAGTGAGCCACTTTGGAGAGACGATCAATGACTACGAAGATAGCGTTATTCCCTTTCTTGGTCCTGGGAAAGCCGGTGATGAAGTCCATACCAACTTTATCCCATTTCCATTCAGGAATAGCTAAAGGCTGAAGGGTGCCAGTAGGTCTTTGATGCTCTGCCTTAACGCGACGACAAACGTCACATTTAGCAATGAACTCAGCGATTTCTCTCTTCATCCTAGTCCACCAGAACCTCTGGCGTAGGTCCTGATACATCTTAGTACTACCGGGATGAATCGTGAGAGGAGATTCATGCGCCTCCTTAAGAATCAGTTGTCGAAGATGTTGATTCTTGGGAACCACCAAGCGATTCTCAAAGAAAACAACACCACGATCATCCATAGTGAAACATCCACCAACTCCCTTCTTAATGTTTCTCTTGATCCGGGAAATTCCTGTGTCTTGCTTTTGAGCTGCGATAATCTGATCCTTAAGATCAGGTTTCGCCACCAGGGTAGAAAGGAACCCGCGAGGAGCTATGTGAAGATTAAGCTTACAGAATTCCTCATGGAGAAGTGGTTGGCCTTGCTGCAACATGAGATTGTTGCAATAGGATTTACGGCTTAGAGCATCAGCCATGACATTGGCTTTGCCTGGGGTGTAGGTAATCCCTAAATCATAATCTGTGATCAACTCCAACCATCGTCTTTGCCTAAGGTTTAGGTCTGGTTGGGTGAAGATATACTTGAGACTCTGGTGATCGGTGTAGATCTCGCAACGTTTACCAAGAAGGTAATGTCGCCAGGTCTTGAGTGCATAGACTACGGCTGCAAGCTCTAGATCATGTGTGGGATAATTGTCCTCATGTGGATGCAACTGTCGAGATGCATAGGCAATCACATGACGATCCTGCATAAGAATGCAACCTAGTCCCTGTCGTGAGGCATCGCAGTAGATAATAAAGTCTTTAGCGAAATCCGGTGGCACAAGTATGGGAGCAGAAGTCAGGCGCCTTTTCAGTTCCTGAAAACTGTGTTCACACTGTGGGGACCACTCAAACTTTTTATCTTTCTTGAGAAGTTCCGTGAGGGGTTTGGCTACTTTGGAGAAGTTTTCAACAAAGCGGCGACAATAGCTGGCTAGACCAAGGAAACTCCTAACTTGTTTAACGGTCTCAGGTGGAGTCCAATCGAGAACAGCCTGAACTCTCTTGGGATTGACAGCAATGCCCTTACCAGAGATTACGTGGCCTAGGTAGGTCACTTCTGGCAACCAAAATTCACACTTGGAGAACTTGGCATAAAGGCGGTGCTCTCTGAGTTTTTCTAACACAAGTCTAAGATGTTCGGCATGCTCTTCCTCGTTCTTCGAGTAGATAAGAATATCATCGAGGTAAACCACGACGAACTTATCTAAGTACTCCATGAAGATCGAGTTCATCAAGCGGGAGAATGTGGCTGGGGCGTTGGTTAGGCCAAAGGACATGACGGTGTACTCGTACTGACCATAACGAGTAACAAAAGCTGTCTTGGGAATGTCCCCGTTTCTGATTTTGATTTGGTGGTATCCTAGCCTTAAATCCATCTTGGAGAAAACTGAGGATCCAGCGAGCTGATCATACAGATCGTTGATCCTGGGGAGCGGATACTTGTTCTTTATCGTAACCAAATTAACGGGGCGATAATCTACAACCATCCGATCCGTACCATCCTTCTTCTTGACGAAGAGGACGGGGCAAGCCCAAGGAGAAGAGCTAGGACGGATGAAACCCTTTTGCAAGGACTCATCAAGTTGTTTCTTAAGCTCGGCTAGTTCTAAGGGTGCCATCTTGTAGGGTCTCCTAGAGATTGGAGCTGTTCCTGGGATAAGATCTATGACGAACTCTACATCTCTGTCAGGCGGAACACCTGGCAGTTCCTCTGGAAAGACATCCGGAAAGTCACGGACTACCGGGATATCTCCAAGGTCTGGAAGAGGGCTGGCATTAAGGGAATAGAGCTGACGCTTTGCAACTCTAGTGGAGACAGTGACTATCTTGCCAGATGGGTGTGTGAGCTGAACAGACCTGGTGAAACAATCAATCTTGGCATGATGAGCTGTCATCCAGTCCATACCCAAGATGATGTTAATATCCGAAGACTTGAGAGTTATCAAGGAAGCAAGGAATACAAGTCTGTCAACAAGGATTTCATTGCCATAACTTATCCTAGAAGTTTGCCATTTGGATCCAGGAGTTTGAATAAGTAGTGGGGAGGGCATATCACAAAATGACATGTCGTGCAAGTGGGCATAGCTTTCAGAAATGAAGGAATGAGACGCTCCAGTATCGAACAAAACCGATGCCGGATGACAGTTGACAAGGAGTGTACCAAGAATGACATCTGGATCATCATGAGCGGCTTTAGCTGAGACGTGATGCACACATCCATGTTCAGTGGGAGCTGACTTGGCACTGATCATCTTGCGTGATGGCTTACCATGGCCAATAGACTTCTCGGGCTGGGGTGGAGCAACTCTGGTCTGAGTGCAAATACGGGCAATGTGGCCTGGCTCTCCGCACTTGTAACAAATCTTGGAGGTAGGATGTGGACCTGTATTAGAAGGCGGTCCACCAATAGGCCTGGGTGGAGCATACTGCTGAACTTGATGAGGTGCCACATAAGATGGCCTCGGTACATATTTGGGTGGAAGAGCGGAGTTTGGAACCCAAATCCGGTGCTTCTGAGAGCTAGAACCGGAGGAAGATCCCAAATCACGAGTGTGCTTACGAGACTCCTCGTAAGTGAATTGAGCTGTCTCTGCGTTAATGGCCTTGTTCACAAGATCTTGGAATGTATCACAATGATGCAGGTGGAGATCACGACGCAACTTGGGGTTGAGACCCTTCCGGAACCTAGCCTGCTTCTTGGCGTCCGTAGACACCTCTTCTGTGGCATAACGGGCGAGGTTCTCGAACTCTCTACTATAGGCATCAACAGCCATCTTACCCTGGGTGAAACTACAGAACTCTTCTCTCTTGCGATCAATGAGGGCTTCAGGAATGTGATGCTCGCGAAAAGCCTCAACGAAATCCCTCCAGGTGGAAGTCTGGCCAGCTGGAAGCATAGCCTCATAGTTCTGCCACCAAAGACTAGCAGGACCTTCCAAGTGGTGTGCAGCATAGGTGACCTTGTCACTTTCGGCTACGCTCGCGGAATGCAGCTTATGAGTGATGCTACGGAGCCAGTCATCTGCATCGAGTGGCTCGATGGAATGATGAAAGGTAGGTGGGTGCAAGCGAATGAAGTCATGAATGGTCACAGACTTATTGAACTGATGTGCGGTGTTCTCCTCGATACGTGCCAACAAGCGGTTGGACTCACGCTTGTTCCTCTCCATCTCTAGCATGAACTCTGTCAACGAAGGCTGGTCGGGAGGATCCTCATCCCTACCATCTCCGTGGTTCTGGCCATGAGCAACGGAACTTCGCTTAGCTGATGACATCCTGAGAGACGAACCAAGGACGGAATCAGCATCAACTATGGACTATAGAATGTAGGACAAGAAATTAGTATCTCTCGAACTCCTAGGAAAATTCCGGCAGCATAACGGCAGTAAACTGCTCAGAATGAGACATCCTACTAAGAATGGGGTGGTAACATACTCATCAGCATTACCCAAGGTTATGAGATCATACTAAACAGACTACACCGGAAGTACTCGAAACTGGGGTATGACTCTGATCAACCAATCCTATGGGACTACGAAGTAGTAACACGTGATCCTGATAGACGGAAGAGAAAGCCTAGATCCTTAATCCCGTCGGAAATATAGGATGACTCAGATCAGAAGGCCATGAGGTAAAGGAGTAAAAAGAGCCTTACGATCCTTCCCACAATCAATTCCCTTACATAACTAAAGAATTTCTAGACTCAACTTCGACCAGTATGGCTTGGTAAACCTACAGGCAGTCAGGCTCTGATACCAGCACTGTCAATGACCCCGACTCGATGCCACATCGATCTAGCATGTAACACCTCGTATCACTTTGCGGCCTCACGCACGGTATCCCCACGGGTGTCGCCTTACCTTTGCCCGGGACCGTTTGCGCATTTTGGCACACGTATATGATGGTGTCGCTAGCATCCATATGATAAAGAGCCCGAGCTGACATGGCTAGTCGTAAACCCAAAGTGGCACTAACTTACAGGGACAGGCATCCATGACCCAGCATCGAACGTGTCGGTCATCAACGAGTGAATCCAGGCTATAGCACTGGGCTAACAGGACTCCGGTGAACCGGGCTGTAGCGGGCTAGCAGGACTCCGGTATTCATCGCGTGACATTTCCCTGAAGGGACAGACACAGGATCGAAAAAGGACACATGCCGGCCTGCCTAAGTGTTCCGGAGCAGTAGCAAGCTACCAGGGCTCAGTGGAAGCACTAGGAGACATTTCCCGGTAAGAGAGGCTACTAAGGATAAACAACTAGATAGTCAGATCCCACACATAGCAATACACATCACACGTACGCATAACATGCAAGTTTGTGCTGTACAACATGGCATCACAGCATAACTCAACAACTCATATAGATAAAGGCTCAGAAGAGCCGTCATAGCAATTATTGCAAACAGGGGTCACAAGACCCATCATACAGAGCATACAAGCAACAAGCGGAAGCATTACATGTCTGGGTACAGACATCTACAAAAGAAAAAGGCTGAAGAGCCTGACTATCTACAACATTCGATCAAGATCGTAGCTGAGGTACTAGCTACTAGTCGAAGTCCACGAGAACACTAGTAAGACAGAAGTCTCCGCTGCAAAAACATAAATAAAGCAACATGAGTACAAAGGTACTCAGCAAGACTTACATCAGATCCTATCATACATGCATTTGTATCAAGAGGGTAATGTGGGGTTTAGTTGCAGCAAGCCAGCTTTGACTCTGTGGCTATCCTGTTCTACGACTACCAGAAACTCTGGAGGTGAGACAACGTACACGAGTCCACTAATCACCATACAATACACTACTATGGATTCATCCCCGTCTCCCTACGAGAAGGCCATCCATAGCACTCACACTTGTCTTGAGCATTTTAGAGTATCCACTTCAAGTTGTCTATGTACCATGTAAGCATCCAAGAAGTCCATAACCGCGGACCCGGCTATTCGAATAGATCATGTTAACCCTGCAGGGGTGTACTTCTTCACACACGCTCTCGCCACTTACCGCCATGTACACGTCATGTATCTCGGCAACCTTCAAGCGGAAGCCTGGCGAGGGTGTCGGCCACGACCTGACTAACCACACAAGACTCTAATCCAGGTTTATCGCCTATTCGGGTTCCATCCGCAAGGAGATCCGGCCGGGGTTTCACTCACGGCCCCAAACGATGTGAGCAGGGTTCCCAAGCCCACCTCGCCGGAGGGATCTACGCTTGGTACACCGTGCCACTTGTGCCTAGTCTATCCCAAGCCCACCTGGCCGGGTGCCACTTGGTAGACTACTAACACTACCTACAAACACCAGAAACTAGTTGCGACTCCTGGACAGAGATCAAGTTGGTTAATAAGTCGAGAGGGCTTGGAGCGCCCGGAGCCCAATGTGTGGTAGTATCGAGTCATTGGACAACATACATAGAACTCAGTGCTTAAGGACGGTTCCAGTGAGACAACCCACCATGTACTCCTACATGGCCTCTCACCGCTACCTTTACCAAATCGTGTTCACACACTTAACTCTCAGCACCAGAACATATCGTAACACTCCAATTCATTCCCAATGAATCAAACCTGACACAACTCTAAGCAATAGCAGGCATAGCATGGTAGGAACACATCAGTGGCTTCAATCAACTCCTACACATGCTAGTGGGTTTCAACTATTTACTGTGGCAATGACAGGTCATGCAGAGGAATGGGTTCAACTACCGCAACACAAAGTAACAGATGAATCGCTGTTGTCCTAATGCAATAACTGAGAGCAGGAGCGAGAGAGTAGGATTGTATCAGAATGAACAAGGGGGTTTGCTTGCCTGGTAAATCAACAGAGGAGGCACTGCTTCACAGACAGGTACTCTAGAACGGTCTCCGGAGCAGGACCTATCGAGAAGGAACAGTGCCGGCAATCAATACACAATCATATGCAACAATATGATGCATGAACATGGCATGTAGATGTGATGCTGTTTGAGCTAATGCAACTAGTAGTCAGTTGGTTTGAAGTCCATTTGAACCAAAGGTTCAAATGTATACCCAAATTAAGTTTCTTAATGTGCCATAATGTGTTTTCCCATATTCAGCATGTGTAAGTTGGTTTTTTATGCATGAAACTAGTACAGATGGAAAGATTGCATTTTTCTGATAATTTTTCATATATAAATTATTTTAATCTGAGCTACGGTTGAATTGTTATGAATTTTTGAAGTTTAGATCAATTTCTGGAATTTCCTGATTTAATTTAAATCCAGAAATTATATATTGCGCCAGCATGACGTCATCACTACATCAGCGGTCAACGCGGCTGTCCAGGTCAAACCTGACGTGCGGGGTCCACACGTCAGTGACACTGGGGTTAACCCCGAGTCAAACCTGGGCTGACTAGCTTTGACTAAGCCCTGGGCCCACTGGTCAGCGTCAGTAGGTGGGGATTAGTGCCTAATTAACAAAGCCACGTCAGCCCGCCGGAGCTCTGGCCGGCGGCGACCAATAGCGCGGCGGCGACTCGCCGGACTTGCGCTACAGGCGGCGTTTGGTCGCGCGAGGACCACCGGGGCGTAGCCCGTCGTCGTCCGCAACCAGGGGAGCTGGTGGGGGGCTGCGGGGGCGCTGGAGCTCACCGGAGCAAAGCTCACGGCGGCGGCCGGAGCTCGGCAACTTGCGGCCGCGGCGTTGTGGTGCACGGCAGTGGAAGCGGAGGGCTCCTACGGCCTCCTGGCGTCACCAGGAACACGGTGACGCACGCGGGAGTGGCTGGCTTGGGCTCATGCCACTGTGGCGCCATGGCCGGCGGCGAGGGACTTACGGGCGCGGTGGTTGAGCTAGCTAGACGGGGCAAACGAGCACGGGGAGGAGGGGGTTCGGTGCGGGGGCTCACAGCGAGACCAGCGAGCGCGAGGGCGAGGTCGGGGATGCCCGGTAGCTCCCGAATCGCCAGCGAGGATCCACGGCGGCCGGAGGCGAATTTGGCGACGGCGACGGCTCCACGGGGTGCTCCGTCTTGCGTGGCTCGACGAGGAGGTAGAGGGGGTCACGGCGGATCTGGGGAGCGTGTCGGGAAGGCGAGGGAGAGGCGGTGGCTACGGTGATGCCCGTCGGCGGCGGCGGTGGTTCTCGGGTGAGAGAGAGAGAGCAGGGGGAGAGGAGGAGGGTGAGGGAGAGGGAGTGAGAGCGGTGCGGGGCAGCGCGTGGCGACGTTCCGGACGTCCAGGCGTCGAGGGGGAGGACAGGCAGGCAGGTGCCGTGGCGGCACGGCGGTGCGCACGCGCCGGCCACACGCCCCTGGCCTCCTGGCGGGAGGTGGAGGACGACTGGCGCTAGCCAGTCGGCTGGGCCGGCCAGCTGGGCCGCACAGTGCCAGGCCTCAGGTGAGCACAGGTAGGCATTTTCTTTAATTTTGTTTTCTAATTTTTCTGACATTTGTTTTGATTTAATAAAATATTAAATCAATTTATTTACTTATGCCAATTTTTGTAGGGGCTAATGGTATTATTCCAGAGCTCCTCGACAAAAGGCACAATTTTTGGACATATATTAATATATATAACTAATATATTTCCAATGCAAATATTTATCGAATTAATCCAAATGGCCAAAATAAATATCCATGAGCTCCTAAAAATATTGTTTTGATTTTTATCTCTGTCCAATATTTTCAGAGAGCAACATGAGCATTTTCTTGGACCCTTTTGGAGAAATTTTTATTTGGGTCATTTTCAAAAATGATTCTGAGGGTTCCACCAATCCTCATTTCAAATTTAAATGAAATTTAAATATGATGCACAACTGACTAGCTAGTCTAGGTCATACCAGACTAGGGATGTGACAATGCCGAACGCCACGGGCGGCGCCGCCGTCGGCGCCGGCGGATTACAAAGGTGTGCGTCTTTCCCCTGGAGTCCACGCCGAGGGCTCCTCCCAAGAGTTCGTGCTTCACGCTACCATGCCTCCTCAGTCTTGGATTCGCCTTCCTCCTTTCTTCGCCTCTGTCATCCCACAGGGGGAACTCCTGGGGCTCTGGCTGCAGCACGCCGGCTGCAGCACCCTCGCGACCGGGGCTGAGGTCGCGGTCGTTGCTCCGGGCGAGGTCTTCATGACTCGAGGCTGGGGCGAGATCGCCCGGGTCTGCAGGACAAGGGGCGCCCTCGCGATCCACCTAGAGTACGACGGTGCTTTGGTGATGTTCTTCAAGGTCTTCGACGTGGATGGTCGCCGGCTGGAGTGCTGCCCCGGGAGAGGCGGTCGGGACCCCGCTATGGCGAGGCAGAGGCCGGCTAACCGCTCCCTTGGCAGCTCCTCAGGCGATGGAGGCGCCAGAGGATCCAGCGACTCCACCGAGCTCTTCGCGACTCCGGAGACGAGCGACGACAGCTACGAGCCCCCGAGCCTGCGCCGCTCCCGGAGCAGGGCGGGCTCGTCAGGCCGTCGCCGCCTCTGATCTGGATGGGGTTGGCGTCGGTGCCTGGCGGCCCACTGTTGATGATGGTGTCTGCCGTGATGGTTCCTGTAGTTAGGACTCCTTAGGATACGCGTCTTTTGTTCCTGCGAGGATCCAAGAGTATACCCCGTGGGGGCTTGTAAGGTGTCTGTAGCTCCGTTTGTCATTATGATCCTCATCGTGAAGCAGTGCGAGATGCTTATTCCATCTTATCTTAGTTTCTTCCTTTCGGACCTCACAAGGGCTTGGCGCTCTGCGCTAACAGGTCCAGGTCCCAAGGCGGCTTCAGACGTCGCTGGTATGCCAGGTCGTGATGTCGTGGTCAAGGCCAGGAGGTGAGCGGCCCGGGGTCCAGTAAGAGCCCCTGAGTCGCGATGCTCAGGAGGTCCCCTTTAGCAGTCAAGCAGCCATCGTTCGGTGAGAAAGGAATGTGACGTTGCTAACACGGGATTGCATTGGATGTGGTGACGGTGCTGTGACAGCTAGTGTTTCCGGAGAGTGACTTATCTCAAGAATCAGGGACCACTCCCTGGTGTGTCATCGGGTCCATGCATCGGCGAGCGAGGGGTTGCTTGGCGAGGTCCTCACGTGCCTCTCCCCTCTCGCCTTCGCTCCCCTTTCTGCTCTACGTCCTCGGGTCCCGGCCCTCGAGCGAGTCTCAGCCGTCGCTGGTATGCCAGGTCGCGATTCCACTTGTTAAGGCCAGAGGTTGAGGGCTGGAGAGCTAGCAGGAGCCCTAAGTCGCGATGCTCAGGTAACCCCCTTTAACGTGCAAGTGGTTTGCGTGGACGAGAGTGAATAAGACACCGTGAAGGCCTCGCCTGACGCTGCTCCTTGAAGAGATCCTGCAGGCTCATCACAGAAAGAACGAGAGTTCGCCATGACAATCGACAGTCAGCCGTTGGTTGCTCTGGAGAGGTGGCGAGGCACTGAGGGCTCGACGAGGTGGCGCTATGCGGGGTTGCCATGGCCAGAGCTCAGCCATTCAGGTTTGTCGGTGTTCCAGGGACGGACCCATGCGCAAGCGTCGTGCCGTTTGGGAGCAGCTCCATCAGTTGGTGTCAGTTGAGCGGGCAACTAGGTCAAGCATGTTAATCGCGGAGGAGTGAATTCATTCAAATAGATGCTGGAAAGGCGGACATCGCTGGGTCTGGCCCGAGCGACTTGGGGATGATGCAGCCCGAGGGGCGCCCCAACAAAGTAAGCTAAAACATGAGCAAAAGGGATACACGCTGCAGGGACGGACCCACGCGGCCTGGGAATGATGGAGCCCTGGGCTCTCCCAGCTGGAAATGAAACTTGAAAGATGTCACCTGATAGTGTTGACGATGAAGAGGTGTTGGTGTAGCAGACTCGGTGGGCTGCGGTAGCCGATCCTCACGAGCCCCCAGGCCCTGGGGCCTCGGGAGGCTCCGGAGGCGCTGGTGGCTCTTCGTGGACCATCTCCATCTCCGCCAGGGCTGCGGAACGCCTGACCTCTTGAGCCTCCAGGATGCCCCTCATGAGGCGCTGGTACGTGGCAGCCGCGTTCGACAAGCAATAAGGCATGCGAACGTAGCTGTGGGGTGGACCTTCGCAGCGCCCCACTCGCGAGGGCCAGAGGCGCTCCTGAGAGGCGGCTCGGTTGAGCCCTGGTATGTCGATGCAGACGCGCAGTCCACCATCCTCGCCTGGATGGGGGGCCACAGCGGGTAAGCGGCGGCTACCTCTCATGACTCTTGACTCCTGTAGCTCTTGAATGGCCTTGCTGACGAACTCCTGAGGGTTTGGCCCTCCTTGCCTTGATCCTTCTTGATGGAAACGTGCTTCGAAACACGCCTCCAAGTGGTGCCCAAGCGCCTCCCTCGTGACCCTGGCAAGGTCGGCGGCCCTCCAGGGGAGAGCCCTCGAGCCCTGCCTGAGGAGGGCGGCGGGCGCGCTTCCCTATGCGATGGAAGGTGGTTCCCCCGGGCAGGCGCGGGCTCTGAGGGGCCTGCCTCCTGAGGGGCCGGGCCGGACGATGTCTTCTTCTTCTTGGGGGCGGTCTCGAGAAGCCTCCTGCTTCCGTGATCCGGGTCTTCCAGTGATGCGGCCTGAAAGGCTCGTTCCAGGGAGCACACTGCGTCTTTCTCTTCGCAGGGCACCGTGATGACTCCGCCACTTCCTGGCATCTTGAGGACGTTGTAGCCGTGGTGGGTTACTGCCATGAACTTGGCCAGCGCTGGGTGCCCGAGGATGGCGTTGTACAGCAGGCGAATGTGGGCGACGTCGAAGTCGATGAGCTCGGTGCGGTAGTTGTCGCGTGCCCCGAAGGTGACAGGGAGGCGGACCTGCCCAATCGGGACCGTGGAGCCGTCGGTGACTCCGGAGAAAGGCTTGGTTGACTGAAGACAATTGTAGGGCACTTGGAGATTGTTGAACGTTTCCACGGACAGGACATTGAGCCCTGCCCCGCCATCGATGAGGGTCCTGGTGACTAGCACGTTGCTGATGATTGGGGAACAAAGCATTGGGAGGACTCCGGCTGTGGCCGCGCACTTGAGCTGATCCGCTGAACTGAACGTGATGGTGCACGCCGACCACCTGAGAGGGCGTGTGGCCTCGAGCTTGGGGAGGACTGCATTTACTTTGGGGGCGAACTGCTTGAAGATGCGTTGAGAGGCTGGGGCTTGAGCTCCGCCCGGGATGCAGGCGATCGCACGTGGCTCCTGGAAGCCCCCAGCCCCCTCGTCCTGATGACGGTCCTCATTTCTCCTTGGCTGCGGCGACAGTGGAGGGAGGCCTGCGTTGCCTTGCGGGCGATCCTCGCGAGGCTGATCCCTCCAGCCTCCCTCGTGAGGCGGGTCCTACCAGCGATCCTCGCGAGGTTGGTCGCGCCACCCTTGGCGAGGGCCGCTGTCTTCCCAGTGTCCTGCGTTCCTTCCTCCTCCTCGACCGTAGCCCCGGTCGCTGCGGTCGGGACGTCGGCCGGTTCTTCCTTCTCGCACGGCTCGGAGCTCTTGGCATTCGTTGGTGTTGTGGGTGTGGAGGTCTTGGTACACGTAGTACCGACTGCCCTTGGAGGATTCGGACTGATCTCTGCCCCGCTTGGTGTCTGGTTTTGCCGCGAGCACGGCAGCCCCCTTGCGCTTCACATCCTTGGCGTTGGGTTTCTTCTCTTCTGGGTCTGCGGCAGGCAGCTCGAGGAGGGAGATACGCCCTTCCTCAGCCTTGGCGCACTTGGTCGCCAAGTAGAACAGCTCCAAGGAAGTGCACAGGTCTTCATGCATCGCTAGCTCCTCCTTCATCTTGACGTCGCACACGCCGTCGGAGAAGGCTGAGATGATGGCCTCCTTGGTCACCTTGGGAATCTTGAGGCGTGCGTTGTTGAAGCACTGGATGTACTTCTGCAAGGTTTCCCCTGGTTGCTGCTTGATGCGGCGCATGTCGCTCACGGCGGGTGGCCGGTCGCGAGTACCCTGGAAGTTGGCGATGAAGCGGGTGCGCATCTCATCCCAGGAGGAGATCGTGCCTGGAGCCAGGTTCAGGAGCCAGGTGCGGGCCCCGTCCTTGAGCGCCATGGGAAACCAGTTCACCATGACCTTCTCGTCTCCGTTGGCAGCTTCGATACCTAGCTCGTAGAGCTGGAGGAACTCTGCAGGGTCAGCCGTACCGTCATAGCGAGGAGGCAGGTCTGGCTTGAACTTGCCGGGCCACGCGACGCTGCGCAACTCGGTGGTGAAGGCGCGACAGCCCGCCGTGGCCACGGGAGGCCTTGGGTGACGAAGAGCTTGGTCCTGCGGGTCCCCATGCGCTGCAGCTGGGAGCAGCGCGGGGTCTTGACGTGCTGGAGCAGGAGCGGGGTCGCGACGAGCCGGAGCGGGGAGCGCTCGGGCAGCTTCTCGCGGGGGAGGGACTTCTTGGCAGCTCTGCTCTTGCCGCGCTGGCGCCTGACGGAGCGGGTTCCGCCCAGGGGCCACGCGCCTTGGGGCCAGGGCGCCTTCTTGAGGGGGAGGCGGCTGAGGCGCCCCCAGAGCTTCGTCGCCTGCGCAGGGCGGGGTGCGGTGCAGCGGGACGGATGGCGCAGGAGAGCCCTGTCGGTGTCAAAACCGGCGGATCTCGGGTAGGGGGTCCCAAGCAGTGCGTCTTAGGATCAATGGTAACAGGAGACAAGGGACACGATGTTTTACCCAGGTTCGGGCCCTCTTGATGGAGGTAAAACCCTACGTCCTGCTTGATTGATATTGATGATATGGGTAGTACAAGAGTTGATCTACCAGGAGATTAGAGAGGCTAAACGCTAGAAGCTAGCCTATGGTATGATTGTTGTTGTATATGTCTCTATCGACTAGCCTGGCCTCGGTTTATATAATGCACCAGAGGCCTAGGATAACAAGAGTCCTAGCCGGATACGCCGGTGGGGGAGGAGTCCTTGTCTTGATCGCCAAGTCTTGTGGAATCTTCCTTGTATGCGGCAACTGTCCGGACTGGCCCATGAGTATACGACCATGGGGATCCTCGACCCAATCCACCTGATCGAGAGACGACGTGGTGAGTACCCCCTACTCCAGGACACCGTCAGTAGCCCCCTGAACCGGTCTTCAAGTTGGGTACGCTCCTCGATTCTTCCGAACTGTTCTTCATCTTCGGTCGTCGGTCTTGAAAACTGGTTCAACAAATCTTCTCATCTTCGATCTTGAGGATCGCCGAAATGCATTCGACGAGTTTACACGTCGGGTATCCGAGGAGCCCCTTTAAGTTTCCGGCCTTTATCAATGCCTTGTTACTTTTATGCCACACCTCGGGTTTGAAGTTATTCCCGGGCGGCAACGTCCTCTCGTGTCCGAGCTCCAACGCCGGACTGCATTCGAGGTGTCTTTTGCAGCCAAGCACCAATGCCGGACTGCTTCCCAGCTCTAACGCCGGACTATGTATCCGAGCTCCAACGCCGGACGGTATCCGGGCTCCAACACTGGACTATGTATCCGAGCTCCAACGCCGGACGGTATCCGGGCTCCAACGTTGGACTATGTATCCGAGCTCCAACGCCGGACTATATATGAGGTGTCGTAAATCACCTTGGTTCAAAGAAGTTTGAAGGAGTTTAGCCGAGCTTAATGCCGGAAATGCCCTCTATGGAGCCAACCACTAGCACGCGAGCTTTATGCCAGACTGCTTCCGAGGTGGTGCACCACCCCGAATGTGGGCCGATTTTTGTCAATATTTTTGATTGGTGCCAGTAGCCCTCAAGGTGGGTATCGGTCTAAAACCCGAGATGCACATGAAGGATGACATAAGACCGCTTATCCCCGTAGCCGCTGAGACTCAGGTTGATTTGCAAAATCGGTCTGAGGATCAAGTCCTAGCTCGGCAGAATACTTCGAGACACAAAAAGCGGCGTGCTCAGTCCTCGAGACTCAGGTTGGGTGCGGCCGACCAACCCGAGCATCAAAATCTCCTCGGAAACTGTATTGCACTTAAAAGTTTCTGCATTGGACAGGCAATGCAGTAGCCCCCGAGACACTGGTCGGGTGGCAACACCAGATCAGGGGATCGATGTGCCCCTTTAATATTTGTAAATAATAATCCCAAAGCCCAGTAGCCCCCGAGCCTTAATGCGGGCACGGGAGGCCGAATTAAGGATCGATATCCATAGTAAAATCACAAATTATGTGTAATGACTCTATGTATCCAAGTACTTTAAGTCATGAATGCTCGGATCCGCATTGTACAAAACTTTGTTGACCGACCATCGGCTTCCACCTCCTCGGCCAATAGCCGAGGAGTGTTTGTCCTACTTTATAAAGCCTTTATGAGGGCAAAGATTTACAACAAACAAGGCAATCTGGCCATACGGTTTTATAAGCAAATGTACGCGGAGAGACATGTTATATTACTGTTTAACAGAAGAAATGTCTTCCAAAGAAAATAGTCCCGCTATCGGTTCCTTTCTTTGGGTTGTCATGCTAAGCATGATCATGAAACCTCAGCTCCAATGTAAGAGCAAAATATCGAGGATTTAGTTCGGGAGGCCAGTTAATAGCCCCCGGTAGTGTTCGGCGACAGTCGAGGTCAAGCCGTAAACACTTCGGCCATTGTTATGAATGGTCCGTCGTTTAACACCGTCATCGGATCGCCGACCAGTTTACGCTTATTGTGACAGTCAGTTTTCGGCTTTCTCCATTGAGGTGCTTAACCATGTGAGCTGGAAGCACAATCGCAGTGGTTCTCCCTTTGCACACCTAGCCGAACAAAGCGGAACATAGGAGGCAAGCGCAGGAGCCGGGCAACCCAACTATTGACCGAAGACACAATTCAAAACCGATGCATATATAGCAATATCCGAGAATGTTTTTGCCGAATCTCTAAAGGTGTCCGGCATTGCACTGCGAGAATTGTGCTAAAAACACACAAATAGTTTAAAAGTACCATGGGCTCGAAAAGCCAAAAAACTTATTCAAAAGGTTAATGTCCGAACTAGATCAAGTGTTCGGTGCCAATCCAAAAATTGGACATTAGAAAAAAAAGGTGCTTCTGCCGTGCTTTAACATGACACATCCTATCTCAAAACTTCAAGTGGGTCAGCCTACGGCTTCAACCTCCTATCCCGAAGGCGGAGTACTTCTTACTAGGCCAGTTTAGGAAACTAAACTCTAGCGGTTTTGAGAGAGAAATTGGGCTCCCCGGCTAGTGACCGCACACTTGTGTCGAAAAAAGGAGTGATAAATAATAAAAACTTTGCAACGACTAAGAAGAAAAACACTTATCATAAAACGGCTCATATAAATTTAAGAGCCCCCAAGTGACTTGGGTAAAAGAATGATTGCATGTACCGAAGTACTTATATCATATTTATGTTCAACCGAACTTTAAACGCGTCTTAACCGACCATCGGCTTCTCCCTCTTCGGTCAAGGACCGAAAAGTGTTATGTACTCCATCTGTCGAGAATATCGACGGTGTTTCCAATAACCAGGCAATCAGGCCATAAGGCTGTAACAGACAAAGCGCGCTCAGGGAACTTATGCTATATTACTGCAAAGAGTAAGAAGCATCTTCGAAGAAAATAGTACCCCCACCGATACCTTTCTTCGGTGATCATTGTTATTATGAGACTTGTGCAATAGATTTTTTGTACTCATGAGTTCCGTTGTGTGCCGACCATGATTGAAAACAATAAGAGCGCTAGCTTTCGGCTTCACCCAGTCTGAGGTCCGGCTCGGTTGACCCGATCGTGACAATCGCAGAGGTGCTCCCTTTACTCCCTAGCCGAACAATCGGGAACGTAGGGGTAAACACAGGAGCCAGGCAACCCATCTTGCAAATCGCTTAAGTCAATATGGTGCATATTGTGGCGTAATACACGAACAAGGAACGAAGCCGTACAAGTATAACCATATGCAAGAGGAAAAAGCTTCATGAAGGAAGCCCCCAAGTAAACGAGTATTTGAATTTGCGCGTCACAAACAAAGTTTGGACAAAGAAATTTTTACAAGCAACTTTTTTTCGACAAAGTATAATGCTTGGCAGAGCCGAACACAAGTTAAAAATTTAAAACTTTGAGCATGAAGGCAACTTAGCTGGTTAATGTGTTCGGTATTGATGACGCGGTCCGAGCCTGATGCGGGACAAGGTCCCATCCCCCAAGCCGGTCCCGAGGTGGCAGAGCAAAGAGCTCGGCGCTCCGAAGTGGTGACATAGCACGGTCAATGCAGGACGGCAGGGTGATGCCGAAGTCCCCGGCATGGGGTAATGAAGTGTTTGACGAAGCCCCCCATCCAGCCGAGGTGACGCCAAAGGATATAGTCCAGCTGGATCATTTTCCTGTGCACAAAAAATAGTGCAAACCAGAGATAATAGTAGTAATAATAAAAATAAATATAAAATCCTTGCATAACAAATAATTTATGCAAAGTTAGTAATAAAAGAAATATGGCCTGGCGTCGAAGTCAATGTCGATGCAGGGCGGCGGTGTGATGCGGTAAAGGCATGGCAAGGCCTGAATTCCCAGGTCGGTTCGAGTTCCGGATGCGGCGTTCGCCGGACTATGTATGGAAACTGATCGAACCACCATGCGACCGTCGTTAATGCGGCCACCATTTGATAGACCTGCGTACATATGACGGACAAACCAGAGTAATAATTCATTGGGAAAAATGAACCCTAACAAGCAAAAAATACTAGGATTAATAGCTCCTGGCTTATTTGTTGTAGCAATCCAAAGAAAGGTGATTCCCAAAATTGGGACTCGATCCGCACACCTATCGCCTGATGGGCGATAAAGCAACGACATGGCGATGCTGGCAAAGGTTGGCTCGCCGAGGCAAAGCCCTCGGTCCAGCTAATGTGACGGAGCTGGTCGGCTAGCGACGCCGAAGTCTCCGGAGTAGGCTGATGAAGAGATGATGAAGCCCCCGGTCCAGCGATGCAGGTCGTGACGTGGTCGATGCCAGCTTGATGAAGTGACCGTGTGGCGGTGCAGGTGTGCCCGCTCTGTGTAATCCGTGGGGCGGCTATGTTGGTGACGATTTATCCTTCGCGATGCCGAACTATTGTTCGACTGGCCAAGATGATGATCTGAAGAAATTGAGCTCGGCTCAACAAAGCGACGACGTGTCTAACGCAGGTCGACCGCCGTGGAGTGATGTTGTCGGGCTGGTTTGACACCGGCGCGACGGTGAAGTTCGTATTGCAAGAGTACTTTTAATACTACTGGGATGTGTTTGAGAATAAAACACAACACCCCATACGAAAACTTCCTTCAAAAAGGATGTCCGAGATCCCGTCCATAAAGAAGATGAATTCGGGTCGGATTCGTTCTCGCGCAGAAAGTAGATCCAAAAAGTGACGCACTAATCGGAAGTTTCCTGGAGTTTGGACGGTCGGATCGAGCTGAAATTTTGGCAGGTGGTAGATATGGTAATTCCGCAGCAAATCAACGGTTGGATCTTTCAAAGGACATCCGAGCTAGATGCTGGATACCACGCCCTAAACTCGTCCGGATTCTCATCCAGATTCAACAAGGCTCCGGTATATCGGAGATTGCCGGAGATTCCTCCATCGGAACTCGACGAAATTTTTGCAGGATTGTTGTAGACTTAATTCCGCATAATTCCACCGAAGTAATCGTTTATGCGACACTCGAGGAGGCGGTGGCGGCGGATACAAGTTTGTTGTCCAGAAAAACAGCACGGTCGCCTGAGGGCAATGTTGACGTTGAGCCCCCGAGCTCCATGGATGACTCCTCCAAGATCTTGATAGAGATCGGAGTTGATGTTGATGAAGGCCCTCATCTGAACATGACGATCAGAGGTAGGGCGCAATCCTCGGTTAAGCCAAGGTGACCAGTCGAGCTGGTGACGAAGAAGCCGACGTCGCAGTTGACCTGCAGTCGAGCCATTGATCCTTTCGCCGATCACACAGCGGAACTCTTAATGAAAGCACCAATGTCGGTGTCAAAACCGGCGGATCTCGGGTAGGGGGTCCCAAGCAGTGCGTCTTAGGATCAATGGTAACAGGAGACAAGGGACACGATGTTTTACCCAGGTTCGGGCCCTCTTGATGGAGGTAAAACCCTACATCCTGCTTGATTGATATTGATGATATGGGTAGTACAAGAGTTGATCTACCACGAGATCAGAGAGGCTAAACCCTAGAAGCTAGCCTATGGTATGATTGTTGTTGTATATGTCTCTACCGACTAGCCTGGCCTCAGTTTATATAATGCACCAGAGGCCTAGGATAACAAGAGTCCTAGCCGGATACGCCGGTGGGGGAGGAGTCCTTGTCTTGATTGCCAAGTTTTGTGGAATCTTCCTTGTATGCGGCAACTGTCCAGACTAGCCCATGAGTATACGGCCATGGGGATCCTCGACCCAATCCACCTGATCGGGAGATGACGTGGTGAGTACACCCTAGTCCAGGACACCGTCAAGCCCCCTGCGGCACGGACGAGCTCGGCGACGTGGTCGAGCCATTCTTCGTAGACGTCGTCGACGGGACGGTAGCGCAGGAGCTTGTTTGCCGCGATGAGCGCAGCTCGAGCCTCCATGGGCGCGCAGAATGCGCGAGACGAAGAACCAACTGGGGTGAGCGAGGGGGTAGCAGTGCGGCCGTCTTGCCTCACGGAGGGATGCTGGGACGATGCTTGCTGCTCGTTCCCCGCCGGGCCGGTGGCGCCGTTGATGGCAGGTGACGGGGAACGACGAGGGCGCCCGCCGACGGGAGCCGTCTGGGAGACGCGGGAAGCGAGGGCGGCTCGTCGCTCGGCGCGGGCCCGACGAGCGTTAGACATGGATGCGATGGTCGAGGAAGAACAGGGCGACGGAAGACGAATTTCGGCGCACCCCTACCTGGCGCGCCAAATGTTGGATTTCGGGTTCCGGCAGACCCTTGAGGTTCGAACACTAGGGTGCGCGCGGAGATTTCGCCCTCTACCTACCTGTTCCTCGCTGACTCGCTAAGATCTAAACTACGGAAGGAACAACACAAGAGACACAGAGTTTATACTGGTTCAGGCCACCATTCTGGTGTAATACCCTACTCCAGTGAGTGGTGTGGTGGATTGCCTCTTGGGCTGTTGATGAACAATACAAGGAAGAACAGCCTCACGAGGGTCTGTTCTTGGCTGGTGCGATGAACTGCTAGGAGGAGTTCAGTCGCTCTCTCTACTGGCCTCTCGATTCTGGATTCGATGCCTCTACCCTGGGGGTGGCTAGTCCTATTTATAGGCAAAGGCCCTGGGCCTCTTCCAAAATATTGAGCGGGAAGGGCGCCAACAATTGGCCATTTTGAAGGGGAACATTTGGTACACTTATCCTGACTAAAGTTGGTCCTCGCCTGTCAAAGGCTCTGGTGGTGACGCCTGCTTGGGCTCCACAATGACTTCCTTCCTGCCGTTGGGCTGGTCTTGGTCTTGTTGCACCGAAATGGATGCCTTTGCTTGATGCTCTCGCCTGCGCTTGCTCCCTTTGCACCAAAGAGGAAAGGAGGACACTGCGCGGGCTGGCGCCCGACTGGCGCCCTTGGTCATCATGGCTTGCGTCATGGGCACCTCGTGAGGTACCCCGCCTTGAACTCTCCGCCTCCTCGTGAGCCAGCCTGATGAGGCCGTGCCTGAGGAAGCTCCTTGTCGTCCGCCCCGCGAGGCTTGGCCCCTCGCGAGGATCTTGAGCTTGTGTTGATGAAGATAGGCCGTGTTGGGCCCCCCTTTGAGCCATGCCGCAGGCCGCAGGCAGGCAAGTCTGGGGACCCCCGTTCCCAGAACGCCGACACATACGTTGTTCCCTTGGTCATCGGTATGTTACTTGCCCGAGATTCGATCATCGGTATCTCAATACCTAGTTCAATCTCGTTACAGGCAAGTCTCTTTACTCGTTCTGTAATACTTCATCCCGCAACTAACTCATTAGTCACAGTGCTTGCAAGGCTTATAGTGATGAGTATTACCGAGAGGGCCCAGAGATACCTCTCCGAAACACGGAGTGACAAATCCTAATCTCGATCTATGCCAACCCAACAAACACCTTCTATGACACCTGTAGGGCATCTTTATAATCACCAAGTTATGTTGTGACATTTTATAGCAAACAAAGTGTTCCTCTACTATTCGGGAGTTGCATAATCTCATAGTCATAGGAACATGTATAAGTCATGAAGAAAGCAATAGCAACATACTAAACGATCAAGTGCTAAGCAAACAGAATGGGTCAAGTCATTCACATCATTGTCTAATGATGTGATCCCGTTCATCAAATGACAACTCATGTCTATGGCTAGGAAACTTAACCATCTTGGATTAACGAGCTAGTCAAGTAGAGGCATACTAGTGACACTCTATTTTGTCTATGTATTCACACATGTACTTCCTCTCAAAGGGAAGGAATAATAAACATTTATCATGATATAAGGAAATATAAATAACAACTTTTATTATTGCCTCTAGGGCATATTTCCTTCAGTACTTCCTCTCAAAGGGAAGGAACTTCGGTAACACATCCTCGTCTCCACCGGCTCCACTCTTGGTTATCTCTTACATTTACTTGTGCAAGCTTATTGTGTTGTACCTCTTGCTTGCTTGTGTGCTTGTCTTGTTGCATCATATAGGTTGCTCACCTAGTTGCATATCTAGACAACCTACTTTGATGCAAAGTTTAAATTGGTAAAGAAAAGCTAAAAATTGCTAGTTGCCTATTCACCCCCCCTCTAGTCAACTATATCGATCCTTTCAATTGGTATATATGTGTGTTCTTGATCCCATCTTGCAAGTTGTAGACACCTATTACAATCTATGATCCGCATACCCCAAGGTGACAATAATTGGGATTCTTTCTGGTGATTACCGTAGTATGAGGAGTTCATGTATTCACTAAGTGCTAATGCTTTGTTTCGGTTCTCTATTAAAAGGAGGCCTTAATATCCCTTAGTTTCCATTAGGACCCCGCTGCCATGGGAGGGTAGGACAAAATATGTCATGCAAGTTCTTTTTCATAAACATGTATGACTATATACGGAATACATGCCTACATTATATTGATGAATTGGAGCTAGTTCTGTGTCACCCTAGGTTATAACTGTTGCATGATGAATGCCATCCGACATAATTATCCATCACTGATCCAATGCCTACGAGCTTTTCACATGTTGATCTTTTCTAAGTTACTTTGCATTGCAACTGTTACAATTGCTACGAAACTGCTACTGTTACAATTGCCACCGTTATCATTATTTCCTTACTACATTCCTACTAAAAAATTTGCTGCAGATACTAAGTCTTTCAGGTGTGGTTGAATTAACAACTCAACTGCTAATACTCGTGAATATTCTTTGGCTCCCCTTGTGTCGAATCAATAAATTTGGGTTGAATACTCTACCCTCAAAAACGGTTGCGATCCCCTATACTTGTGGGTTATCAAGACCGTTTTCTGGCGCCGTTGCCAGGGAGCATAGCTCTATTCTTTGAGTTACTTGGGATTTATATCTGTTGATCACTATGAAGAATTTGAAAGATACCAAAACCAAGATCTATCCCTGTACTACGAGGGGAGGTAAGGAACTGCCATCTAGCTCTGCACTTGATTCACCTTCTATTTTTAGTAAGCTTGCGACACCACCACCTGCTAGTAACCTTAATATGTCGCAAGTAATTGATGATGCTACTTCTGCTTTGAGTGATACTACTTATGATGATGCTAGTACCTTGCTTGATAACATTGTGCCACTAGGTGAATTTCTTGATGAACAACTTGCTAGGGTTAGAGAGAATGAGATTACTGAAACTGATGATATTATTGAAACTGGAGATTATGATTCCCCCTAGATATGAATTGCCTAAGGTACCTGAGGGTTATATTATGGATGAAGAGACTGCTAGAGACTTTTTTGCTTGCAATGATAGAGATGATCTTAAGAAATTACTAGTCAAGCTTAAAGAAAAATCTTTGAATGCTAGAATGCAATATGATCGTATGTTTGCTACTTCACCTATCTTTGTTACTGATAAGGATTAGTAAACGTGCTTCCATGGTTAAAACTCAAGTAGAACAAGTACTCAAGGCACAAAATGATTTGCTCAATGAGATGAATAATAAGAACAATGATACTGTTGTTAGAGTTATGACTAGAGGTGGTAAAGTGACTCAGGAACCTTTGTATCCTAAGGGCCACCCTAAGAGAATTGAGAAAGATTCTTAGATAATTGATACTGATGCACCTAGTCCTTCTAGTAATAGAAAGAAAAAGAAAACTGATAGGACTTTGCATGCTTCTAGTGAACCTGTTATAGACACACCTGAGAATCCATATGATATTTCTATTTTTGATGCTCAAACACAATCTGGTGATGAACATGGACCTAATGATAATATTAATGATGATGTTCATGTTGATGCTCAACCTAGCAATGATAATGATGTGGAGATAGAACCCGCTGTTGATCTTGATAGCCCAAAACCTAAGAATAAAAGATATGATAAGAATGATTTTATTGCTAGGAAACACGGTAAAGAAAGAGAGCCATGGGTTCAGAAACCCATGCCCTTCCCTCCAAAACCATCCAAGAAAAAGGATGACCATGATTTTGAGCGCTTTGTTGAAATGCTTAGACCTGTCTTTTTGTGTATGCGTTTGACTGATATTCTAAAAATGTCTCCTTATGCTAAGTATATGAAAGATACTGTTACAAACAAAAGAAAGATACCGGAAGATGAAATTTCCACCATGATTGCTAATTACACATTTAAGGGAGGAATACCAAAGAAACTAGGAGATCCAGGAATACCAACTATACCATGTTCCATTAAAAGAAACTATGTTAGAACTGCTTTATGTGATGTTGGAGACGTTGTTAGTGTTATGCTTTGTCTTTATGTCGTAGCCTGGATTTGAATAAGTTGACACCAACTGAAATCTCTTTGCAAATGGCCGATAAATCAACTGCTATACCCATCGGTGTTTGTGAGGATGTACCTGTCGTAGTTGCAAATGTCACTATCTTAACGGACTTTGTTATTCTTGATATACCTGAGGACGACAGTATGTCGATCATCCATGGTAGACCCTTCTTGAATACTGCAGGGGTGTTATTGATTGCAACAAGGGCAATGTCATTTTTCATGTTAATGGTAATGAGCATACGGTACACTTTCTGAAGAAACAACCTCAAGTGAATATTATCAACTCTATTGGAGAAACTCCAACAATTGCTATTGGAGGTTTCAAGTTTCATATTCCTACTGTCAAGAAGAAATATGATATTATTATTGTTGGGGACATACATATCCCCGTTGAGGTAACATAGTGTTATACGAAGATTCTTTGGTTTCATGTCATTCGGAAGAAGTTCGTTAGCGGGACTTGATCAACCTTGTTAATGGATTCCATTTGATGGGCATGTGATGGATGAATTTAGGAGGAACAACTTTCTGTACCCAAATTTTACTTTCTGCTATTTCGATTAAATAAAGTAGAAATGCTATTATATCTTTGTTTTCTAAATTATCCCATGCAATAAAAAATGAACAAAAAATAAAAGTTCTCCAAATGCCCTGAAAATTTAGTATGTTTTTTTTCAGAATATTTAAGAATTTTAGGCACTAAAAACACCTCAGGGGGATGCACTAGTGGGCCACAAGCCCACAGGGCGCGCCCACCCCCATGGGCGTGCCTACAGGGCTTGTGGGTCCCATGTGGGTCCCCCTCACTTATACCAGCACCCATTCACTTTGTCTTCCTCCAGAAAAAATCCCACCATTGCTCAAACCCGTGTTCTAGCTCATTTTGCTGCCATTTTCGATCTCCTTGCTCAAAGCTCCATTTGCAAAACTATTTTAGTGAATTGTTCATCAGGATATGACTCCTCCAATGGTCCAATTAGTTTTTGTTCTAGTGTTTTATATATTGCAAATTTTTGCTGCTGTGGTGACCTTGTTCTTGAGCTGCATGTCAAATTTATATGGTCCAAGGTAGTTTCATTACATGATATAGCCTCTAGACACTTGTAGGAGTAGTTACTATTAGTTTTGTTGAGTTTGGTTCACTTTTATTTTGAGTCACTAAATTTTTTTCAGAAATATTTCAGAGGAAGAAAATGTTGAGGAAAGTGTTCCAAGGCGGTTCCTCAAAGAAGAAATCTCCAAGGCTCGCAATACGTGAGCCGTACCTTGAACTACCAAGGGATGCTCAAGTGCAACCTTGCGAATGGCCGTCAGATGATTTCATGACCAGTGCCAGTTTCTAAGATGAATTCTATGCGTACGTGCATAACACCGACCTGACAGACTTCGTGTCAGATAAGTGTCCTCAGTAATACAACCTTACCGATTCTTTTGTGAGGAGATTTAAATATTCTGTTCACCGCAATACGCATTCAGTTTTGTTTGGTCCCTATGATAAATCGTTTACCATGGACCTAGAAGATTTTAATGAAGCATGCAAAATTCCATAATGGGGCAGTTGTACTGAACCTCGTAAATCTGATTGTTCTGAGTTCCTTGCTAGCATTACTGTAGGAGAAACCAGAACCATAACACAATCCACAATAGGGAGAATTCACTTTCCAGCATTACATTACTTTGCTCTCTTCATAGGAAGATGCATTAATGGTAAACATGATCACAGTCATCTTTGCGCCCCTGATCTCATTGTTCTTAAGAGCGCAGTAATGAATGATAAAAGATTTAATTTGGGGGCTATCATTGCACGTAGAATGCATAATAATGCTAAAGATGGAGACTTCTTTGGTGGAATTTATGCCACTCGCAGCTGCTTATGTTGGTGTCCCTATCGGGGATATACCCCACGGTATGATCCGGCTGGAAATATAACCTGACCGGACTTGGCGACTCACCAGAGACCCGGCTGATACTTGGCGACTCACTGGAGACCCGCCCGAACCTCGGCGACCCATTAGACCCGGCGGGCAGGTTAGACGATCGACAAGACCCAACGGCCCAGAAGGCGACTCGTGGGAAGGCCGGCTTATGTTCTGGTGGGCCGGCTTAAGAGGAAAGGCATAAGGAATATTTCCCTTACAAAGGAAGCAAGACTAGGACTCTACTTGTAATAGAGTAATCCTAATCCTACTAGGACTCCACATGTAACCCGCCCCTTCAACTTATATAAGGAGGGGCAGGGCACCCCAAGAAGGGGAGATAATATCTAAGGCTAGATACAGTTAGAGGAGAGCTGGCTTATACAGCAACTCCCTCATGAGCATAATGAGACCTAGCCACAAACAGCATGTAGGGCTATTACCGGATGATGTTTCCCGGGGCCCGAAGCTGTCTAAACCCTTGTCTTGTGTGGTAATCCACCTCGCGTCTCTCATCCCGATCAACCCCTCTCAAGCTACCACATAGATGCATTGGCCTCACGACTAAGTCCTCACAGTAGGACATCTGCCATGACAAATCCACAATAGTTGGCGCCCACTTTGGGGCCTGCGCACGGTGGTGTTTAGTTCTTGGAGGGATCTTTTCCAGGGGTCGAGAAGTTTGCAATGTTTTGGAAGAGGAAGAGCTGGCCAGAGAGGATTTACATCAGCTTCGAAGTTCATCAAGTTCAAATTTACAATTGATGTGATTTTAGGTTCGGGAAGAATTAGGGTTGAGATCAACTCCGCTCGGCCACTATCTTGCAAGTCGCCGAGGCAGAAGGTTTTCTGTCATTGTCAACATCGATCTAGCGGAGGGCTCAAGACTTGTGCCTCAGCCGCCCAGAGCAAAAGAAAATCAATCCTGATAGAGTCCTGATTTAGGTCCCAACCCGTGTATGTTTCGGAGATCAAAATCAAAAATTGCTAGTCCACAACCCGGAAAAGATGCCCACGACCTGTGGCTAGTTTGGACTTCGCCTTTTCTGTCCGAGTCTGAGTCGTCAGCGTGCCTCGTTTCCCGTCCGAGTGGCGGTCGCGCCTTGTCTCCTGTCTGAATCGCCGTCACCGACCTGTTTTCGTTGCCGACGAGCCGACTCTATAGCACTTGCCTCGACGAGCCGCCTGCTCCACTGTGGCCGAGCGCCGCCTACCTTCACGGTGCCACGTCTTGAGCTTGTGTTGGTTTTCCTTGAAGAGGAAAGGGTGATGCATCAATAGTAGCGTAAGTATTTCCCTCAGTTTTTGAGAACCAAGGTATCAATCCAGTAGGAGGCTCCTCAAAAGTCACACGCACCTACACAAACAAACAAAGAACTCGCAACCAATGCAATAAAGGGGTTGTCAATCCCTTCACGGCCACTTGCGAAAGTGAGATCTGATAGAGATATTATGATAAGATAAATATATTTTTGGTATTTTATAATATAGATGCAAAAAGTAAAGATACAAATAAAAGTAGATTGAAAGCTCATATGATAAAAGATAGACCCGGGGGCCATAGGTTTCACTAGTGGCTTCTCTCAAGATAGCATAAGTATTACGGTGGGTGAACAAATTACTGTCGAGCAATTGATAGAAAAGCGAATAATTATGAGATTATCTAGGCATGATCATGTATATAGGCATCACGTCCACGACAAGTAGACCGACTCCTGCCTGCATCTACTACTATTACTCAACACATCGACTGCTATCCAACATGCATCTAGAGTATTAAGTTCATAAGAACAGAGTAACGCCTTAAGCAAGATGACATGATGTAGAAGGATAAACTCAAGCAATATGATATAAACCCCATCTTTTTATCCTCGAAGGCAACAATACAATACGTGCCTTGCAACCCTTTCTGTCACTGGGTAAGGACACTACAAGATTGAACCCAAAGCTAAGCACTTCTCCCATGGCAAGAAAGATCAATCTAGTAGGCCAAACCAAACTGATAATTCGAAGAGACTTACAAAGATAACTCAATCATACATAAAAGAATTCAGAGAAGATTCAAATATTTCTCATAGATAAAATTGATCATAAACCCACAATTCATCGGATCTCGACAAACACACCACAAAAAGAGTTTACATCGAATAGATCTCCACAAGAGAGGGGAAGAACATTGTATTGAGATCCAAAAAGAGAGAAGAAGCTATCTAGCTAATAACTATGGACCTGAAGGTCTGTGGTAAACTACTCACAACTCATCGGAGGGGCTATGGTGTTGATGTAAAAGCCCTCCGTGGTCGATTCCCCCTCCGGCGGAGCGCCGGCGAAGGCTCCAAGATAGGATCTCGTGGATACAGAAGGTTACGACGTAGGTATATATAGGAGGAAGGAGTACGCCGGTGGCCACCTATGGGGCCCAGGAGATAGGGGGCGCGCCCAGAGGGGGTGGGCGCGCCCTCCTATCTCCTGGCTGCCTCGCAAGCTTCTTGACTTGCACTCCAAGTTCTCCGGATCACGTTCGTTCCAAAAATCACGCTCCCAAAGGTTTCATTCCGTTTGGACTCCGTTTGATATTCCTTTTCTTCGAAATACTGAAATAGGCAAAAAAAACAGCAATACGGGCCGGGCCACCGGTTAGTAGGTTAGTCCCAAAAATGATATAAATGTTTATCAAGCATCCCCAAGCTTAATTCCTGCTCGTCCTCGAGTAGGTAAATGATAAAAACAGAATTTTTGATGTGGAATGCTACCTAGCATAATTCTCAATGTAATTTCCTTTATTGTGGCATGAATGTTCAGATCCAAAGGATTCAAAATAAAAGTTCATATTGATAAAAGAAATAGTAACACTTCAAGCATACTAATCAAAGCAATCATGTCTTCTCAAAATAACATGGCTAAAGAAAGTTCATCCCTACAAAATCATATAGTTAGGCTATGCTTCATTTTCGTCACACGAAGATGTTCCCAAATTCTACACCCCCGATGACAAGCCAAGCAATTGTTTCGTACTTAAATAATATCAAACTTTTTCAACCTGCACGCAATACATGAGCATGAGCCATGGATATAGCACTATCAGTGGAATAGAATATGATGATGGGGATTGTGTGGAGAGGACAAAAAAGGAGAAAGTCTCACATTGACGAGGATAATCAACGGGCTATGGAGATGCCCATCAATTGATGTCAACATGAGGAGTAGGGATTGCCACGCAATGGATGCACTAGAGCTATAAATAAATGCTCAACAAAAGAAAACTAGTGGGTGTGCATCCAACTTGCTTGCTCACGAAGACCTAGGGCATTTGAGGAAGCCCATTGTAGGAATATACAAGCCAAGTTCTATAATGAAAAATTCCCACTAGTATATGAAAGTGACATCATATGAGACTCACTATATGAAAAACTTGGTGCTACTTTGAAGCACACTATATGAGACTCACTATATAAAGAACAAGGTGCTACTTTGAAGCACAAGTGTGGAAAAAGAGATAGTAACATTGCCCCTTTTATTTATATTCTTTTTTTCTTTTTCTTTTTTTTTCTATTCCCCCTTTTTTTCTTTGGCCTTTTTTTTCTTTTTGGCCTTTCCTTTTTTTCTTTTTGTGCAATGCTCTAATAATGATGATCATCACACTTTTATTGATTAGAACATGTGAATTACAACTCGAAACTAGAACAAGATATGACTCTATATGAATGCCTTCGGCAGTGTACCGGGATGGTGCAATGAATCAAGAGTGACATGTATGAAAAAATTATGCATGGTGGCTTTGCCACAAATATGATGTCAACTACATGATCAATGCAATGGCAATATGACAAAATTAATGTATGTCATGATGATGAGAACAGAACGGTGGAAAGTTGCATGGCAATATATCTCGGAATGGCTATGGAAATGCCATAATAGGTAGGTATGGTGGCTGTTTTGAGTAAGATATAAGGAGGTTTATGTGTGATAGAGCATATCATATCACGGGGTTTGGATGCACCGGCGAAGTTTGCACCAACTCTCATGGTGAGAAAGGGCAATGCACGGTACCGAAGAGGCTAGCAATGATGGAAAGGTAAAAGTGCGTATAATCCATGGACTCAACATTAGTCAAAAGAACTCATATACTTATTGCAAAAATTTAGAAGTCATCAAAAATCAAGCACTACACGCATGCTCCTAGAGGGATAGATTGGTAGGAAAAGACCATCGCTCGTCCCCGACCGCCACTCATAAGGATGCACAAGCCAGGTACACTTCATGTTTCAAATTTGTTACACAACTTTAACCATACGTGCATGCTACGGGATTTGCTAACTTCAACACAAGCATTCTTTAAATTCATAATCACCCAACTAGCATGACTTTAATATTACTACCTCCATATCTCAAAACAATTATCAAGTATCAAATTGATCATAACATCCAATTCACTTCCTATGATAGTTTTTATTATACCCAACTTGGATGCCTACCATTCCAGGACCAATTTATAACCACAGAAAATACCATGATGTTCTAAAAGACTCTCAAAATAATATAAGTGAATCATGAGAGACTAGCAATTTCTATAAAATTAAGCCACCATTGTGCTCTAAAAGATATAAGTGAAGTACTAGAGCAAAAACTATCAAGCTCAAAAGATATAAGTGAAGCACATAGAGTATTCTAGCAAATTTCAATCAAGTGGAATTCTCCCAAAAGGTGTGTACAGCAAGGATGATCATGGAAAACTAAAAATAAAATGCTAATATAATACACGACGCTCCAAGCAAAACACATATCATGTGGCGAATAAAAATATAGCTCCAAGTAAAGTTACCAATGAACAAAGACGAAAGAGGGGATGCCTTCCCGGGGCATCCCCAAGCTTAGCATTTTGGCTATATTTGAATATCTTGGGGTGACATGGGCATCCCCAAGCTTAGTCTCTTGCCACTCCTTATTCCATAGTCCATCAAAGCCTTACCCAAAACTTGAAAACTTCACAACACAAAACTCAACAGGAAATCTTATAAGCTCCGTTAGTGAAAGAAAACAAAACCACCACATAAGGTACTGTAATGAACTCATTCTTTATTTCTTTTGATGTTAAACATACTGTATTCCAACTTCTCCATGGTTTATAAACTATTTTACTAGCCATAGATGCATCAAAATAAGCAAACAACACACGAAAAACAGAATCTGTCAAAAACAGAACAGTCTGTAGCAATCTGTAACTAACGCAAACTTCTGGAACTCTAAAAATCCTACCAAAATAGGAAGTCATGGAAAAGTTGTATATTGATCAGAAGAAAAAAGAATCAACGCAAAAGCACGTTTCTGTGATTTAACAAAACTAACTTCGTGCGCGCAAAGTTTCTGTTTTTCAGCAGAATCAAATTAACTATCACCATAGGTTATCCTATAGGTTCTACTTGGCACAAACACTAATTAAAACATAAAAACACATCTAAACATAAGGTAGATGCAAAATTTATTACTAAACATAAACATATACAAAAAACACAAATAAAATTGGGTTGCCTCCCAACTAGCGCTATCGTTTAACGCCCCTAGCTAGGCATAAAAGCGAAGATAGATCTAAGTAGTGCTATCTTTGGCACTCAAGTCATAAGTAGCCCGCATGATAGATTCATAAGGTAATCTGACTTTATTTCTTGGGAAGTGCTCCATGTCTTTCTTTAATGGAAATTGGAATCTAATATTCCCTTCCTTCATATCAATAATCGCACCAATCATTCTAAGGAAAGGTCTACCAAGAATAATAGGGCAAGAAAGATTGCAATCTATATCAAGAACGATAAAATCTACGGGCACCAAATTTCTATTTGCAACAATTAGAACATCATTGATCCTTCCCATTGGCTTTTTAATGGTGGAATCCGCAAGGTGCAAATTTAAAGAGCAATCATCAAGATCATGGAAACCTAGAATATCACATAAAGTTTTCGGAATCATGGAAACACTAGCACCCAAATCACACAAAGCAAAACACTCATGATCTTTAATTCTAATCTTTATAGTAGGTTCCCATTCATCATTAAGTTTTCTAGGTATAGAAACTTCCAAATTAAGTTTTTCATCATAAGATTGCATCAAGGCATCAACGATATGTTTGGTAAAAGCTTTATTTTGACTATAAGCATGAGGAGAATTAACAACGGATTGCAATAAAGAAATACAACCTTCTAAAGAACAATTATCATAATCAAATTCCTTGAAATCCGAGATAGTGGGTTCAATACTATTTAAAGTCATGACCTCTTCAATCCCACCTTTACCAAATTTAGCATCAAGATCTAAAAACTCCGAATTATTGGGACGCCTTCTAACTAAAGTTCACTCATCTCCAGTGCCATTATTATGAAGATTCATATTGTAAAACAAAGATCTAATAGGGGACACATCAATAACTTTAAGATCTTCATCACTATTTTCATTGAAACTAGAAGAACATGCCTTTACAAAGCAATCTTTCTTAGCACGCAATCTAGCGGTTCTTTCCTTGCACTCATCAATGGAAATTCTCATGGCTTTGAGAGACTCATTGATATCATGCTTACGAGGAGTAGATATAAGTTTGAGAGAATCAACATCAAGCAAAAAGTCTATCAACGTTCCTAGCCAAATCATCAACTTTGAGAAATTTTTCTTCAAGCAAGGCATTGAAATTCTTTTGAGAAATCATAAATTCTTTCACACTATTCTCAAAATCAGAGGGCATCTTATTAAAATTACCATAAGAATTATTGTAGGAATTTCCATAATTATTAGAGGAATTACTAGGGAACGGTCTAGAATTAAAGTTTCCTCTAAAGCATTGTTTCCAAAACTATTCCTACCAACAAAATTCACATCCATAGATTCATTATTATTCTCAATCAAAGTAGACAAAGGCATATCATTGGGATCAAGAGGAGTGTTTTTAGTAGCAAATAATTTCATAAGTTCATCCATCTTTCCACTCAAAACATTGATTTCTTCTATAACATGCACTTTTTTACTAGTAGATCTTTCGGTGTGCCATTGAGAATAATTAGCCATAATATTATCAAGAAGTTTTGTAGCATCTCCTAACGTGATTTCCATAAACGTGCCTCCCGCGGCCGAATCTAAAAGATTTCTAGAAGCAAAGTTCAAACCGGCATAAATTTTTTGTATGATCATCCATAAATTCAAACCATGAGTACGGCAATTGCGAATCATCAATTTCATTCTTTCCCAAGATTGGGAAACATGCTCATGATCAAGTTGTTTAAAATTCATAATATCGTTCCTAAGAGTGATAATCTTAGCGGGAGGAAAATACTTAGAGATAAAAGCATCTTTGCACTTGTTCCAAGAATCAATACTATTTTTCGGCAAAGACGAAAACCAAACTTTAGCACGATCTCTAAGTGAAAACGGAAATAACTTCAATTTAACAATATCATTATCCGTATCTTTCTTCTTTTGCACATCACATAAATCAACAAAGTTGTTTAGATGAGTAGCGGCATCTTCACTAGGAAGGCCGGCGAATTGATCTTTCATAACAAGATTCAGCAAAGTAGTATTGATATCAGAAGACTCAACATCATTAAGAGGAGCAATCGGAGTACTAAGGAAATCATTATTATTGCTATTGGACAAATCACACAATTTGGTATTATCTTGCGCCATGGCAACAAGTAATCCAACACACAAGCAAACAGAAAAAAGGCAAGCGGAAAAGTGAGAAGATGATTGGGAAAGAGAGGGCAAATAAAACGGCAAGGGTGAAGTGGGGGAGAGGAAAATGAGAGGCAAATGACAAATAATTTAAATGCGATGGAGATGAGTTTGTGATGGGTACTTGGTATGTCTTGATTTGAGCGAAGACCTCCCTGGCAACGGTGCCAGAAATCCTTCTTGCTACGTCTTGAGCTTGCATTGGTTTTCCTTGAAGAGGAAAGGGTGATGCAGCAATAGTAGCGTAAGTATTTCCCTAAGTTTTTGAGAACCAAGGTATCAATCCAATAGGAGGCTCCTCAAAAGTCCCACGCACCTACACAAACAAACAAAGAACTCACAACCAACGTAATAAAGGGGTTGTCAATCCCTTCACGGCCACTTACAAAAGTGAGATCTGATAGAGATAGTATGATAAGATAAATATATTTTTTGTATTTTATAATATAGATGCAAAAAGTAAAGATGCAAATAAAATTAGATTGAAAGCTTATATGATAAAAGATAGACCCGGGGGCCATAGGTTTCACTAGTGGCTTCTCTCAAGATAGCATAAGTATTACGGTGGGTGAACAAATTATAGTCGAGCAATTGATGGAAAAGCGAATAATTATGAGATTATCTAGGCATGATCATGTATATAGGCATCACGTCCACGACAAGTAGACCGACTCCTGCCTGCATCTACTACTATTACTCCACACATCGACTGCTATCCAACATGCATCTAGAGTATTAAGTTCATAAGAATAGAGTAACGCATTAAGAAACATGACATGATGTAGAGGGATAAACTCAAGAAATATGATATAAACCCCATCTTTTTATCCTCGATGGCAATAATACAATACGTGCCTTGCAACCCTTTCTGTCACTGGGTAAGGACACCGCAAGATTGAACCCAAAGCTAAGCAGTTCTCCCATGGCAAGAAAGATCAATCTAGTAGGCCAAACCAAACTGATAATTCGAAGAGACTTGCAAAGATAACTCAATCATACATAAAAGAATTTAGAGAAGATTCAAATATTTCTCATAGATAAACTTGATCATAAACCCACAATTCACCGGATCTCGACAAACACACCGCAAAAAGAGTTTACATCAAATAGATCTTCAGAAGAGAGGGGGAGAACATTGTATTGAGATCCAAAAAGAGGGAAGAAGCCATCTAGCTAATAACTATGGACCCGAAGGTCTGTGGTAAACTACTCACAACTCATCGGAGGGGCTATGGTGTTGATGTAGAAGCCCTCCATGGTCGATTCCCCCTCCGGCGGAGCGCCGGCGAAGGCTCCAAGATGGGATCTCGCGGATACAAAAGTTTACGGTGGTGGAAATTGTTTTTCGTTGGCTCCCTGGATGTTCTCGGGGTACGTAGGTATATATAGGAGGAAGGAGTACGTCGGTGGCCACCCGTGGGGCCCAGGAGATAGGGGCGCGCCTGGAGGGGGTGGGCGCGCCCTCCTATCTCCTGGCCGCCTCGCAAGCTTCTTGACTTGCACTCCAAGTTCTCCGGATCACGTTCTTTCCAAAAATCACGCTCCCGAAGGTTTCATTCCGCTTGGACTCCGTTTGATATTCCTTTTTGTCGAAATACTGAAATAGGCAAAAAAACAGCAATACGGGCTGGGCCTCCGGTTAGTAGGTTAGTTCCAAAAATGATATAAATGTGTAAAATAAAGCCCATAAACATCCAAAAGGGGCAATATAATAGCATGGAACAATCAAAAATTATAGATACGTTGGAGACGTATCACACGGCAAGGGCTAAGTCACCGCCTCCTGACACTCTAGCCGCGGCTGACGCACCGAGCCGCCCCTCGCTCCAAGGCCGACCCTGTTAGCCGCCTCTCCACCGTGCTGAGCCGCCTTCACCAAGTCATTTACCGGAGTACCCCAAACAGAGGGTTCGCCGGGGCACCATTGAGCGACCCACATCTCCGAGCCGCCAATAAGCTCACCCTCACAGGCCTCAAGCCGCATCCACGGCCACCCACTCCCTGCCATCACCGAGCCACCGCTTCGCTGTGCGCCACCGCCTATGAATTGCTATGCCAGTATTGAGCCTCCATCAAGAGAATGCAATCGAACAACAGGTTCCAACTGCGGTTTCAGTAACATCTGCTAACTCATATCAGAATCCAGAGCCAAGAGTACAACAGGGGTGATTCAGTTTGATTCAAAACTTTCTGCTAAGAGCCAAAGTCAACCCAGTCATCAAGTACTTTCAATTAGTACTCCTATTCATCACGTGGAGGTTTGATGACCCACAAGTGTAGGGGATCTATCGTAGTCTTTCCGATAAGTAAGAGTGTCGAACCCAACGAGGAGCAGAAGGAAATGATAAGCGGTTTTCAGTAAGGTTTTCTCTGCAAGCACTGAAATAATAGGTAATAGATAGTTTTGTGATAAGATAAATAGTAACGAGTGACAAATAAATAAAGTAAATAAAGTGCATCAAGGTGGCCCAATCCTTTATGTTGCAAAGGATAAGCCTGGACAATTTCTAATAATGAGAAAGGAGCTCCCGAGGACACATGGGAATTATCGCCAAGCTAGTTTTCATCACGTTCATATGATTCGCGTTCGGTACTTTGATAATTTGATATGTGGGTGGACCAGTGCTTGGGTTCTACCCTTACTTGGACAAGCATCCCAGTTATGATTAACCCCTATTGCAAGCGTCCACAGCTACAAAAGAAGTATTAAGGTAAACCTAACCACAACATTAAACATATGGATCCATAACAGCCCCTAACGAAGCAATGCATAAACTAGGGTTTAAGCTTCTGTCACTCTAGCAACCCATCATCTACTTATTACTTCCCCATGCCTTCCTCTAGGCCCAAATAATGGTGAAGTGTCATGTGGTCGACGTTCACATAACACCACTAGAGGAAAAGACAACATACATCTCATCAAAATATCGAACGAATACCAAATTCACATGACTACTAATAGCAAGACTTCACCCATGTCGTCAGGAACAAACGTAACTACTCACAAAGCATATTCATGTTCATAATCAGAGGGGTAATAATATGCATGAAGGATCTGAACATATGATCTTCCACCAAGTAAACCAATTAGCATCAACTACAAGGAGTAATCAACACTACTAGCAACCCACAGGTACCAATTTGTGGTTTTGATACAAGATTGGATACAAGAGATGAACTAGGGTTTTGAGAGGAGATGGTGCTGGTGAAGATGTTGATGGAGATTGACCCCCTCCCGATGAGAGGATCGTTGGTGATGACGTTGGTGATGATTGCCCCCTCCCGGAGGGAAGTGTCCCAGGCAGAACAGCTCCGCCGGAGCCCTAGATTGATTCCGCCAAGGTTCCGCCTCGTGTCGGTGGAGTTTCATCCCGTAAGCTTGCCCATGATTTTTTCCAGGGTAAAAGCTCTAATATAGCAGAAGATGGACACCGGAGGCCCACCAGGGGGCCCAGAGATAGGGGCGCGCGCCCAGTAGGGAGGGCGTGCGCGGCCTTCTCTCTCCTGGATAGGGTGTGGGCCCCCTTGTGTATTTCTTTCGCCCAATAATTCTTATAAATTCCAAAACATGTTTCGTGGAGTTTCAGGATTTTTGGAGCAGTGCAGAATAGGTTTCCAATGTTTGCTCCTTTTCCAGCCAGAATTCCAGCTGCCGGCATTCCCCCTCTTCATGATAAACCTTGTAAAATAAGAGAGAATAGCCGTAAGTATTGAGATATAATGTGTAATAACAGCCCATAATGCAATAAATATTGATATAAAAGCATGATGCAAAATGGACGTATCAAGGTTACAGGGCTAGACAAAAATCCCGCGTGGAGTACAAGGCTCAAAAGTTATTACCACTTACGTGAAGTGACTTGGGCACATATTCCCAGGTTTAGGATGAAGAAACTTACGGAGCATCTACCCGAGCATAAACACACGTTCAGTCCGGTATCTGGGCGTTTAAATCACAGAGGTTGTATGAACGCTCGCAAACGCACTGGATCCCTGGTGGACACGCACTGAATTATTAACCCGGTAGTCCGGTTTGCAAGGACACATCAGCTTACCCGGCGAACCCGGGGTAAATTATTGTCATGTGGTTCAATCAACAAATCGAAGGCCACACCAAATGTTCGCCCGCATTGAGTTGTCCAACGGACAAAGGCAATAAGCACAAAACTTGATGCGTGATCAGTCTAGCTATCCAAATTTGGTTTGCGCCGTCAGTATTATCCGACAAAAAATGCCAGATGATATCCATCTAAGTATGTTTTATTGGCACATATGGTTTTTGTCAAAGAACAATTATTTTGGCTTCTAATATTTATATGCAGGACCATTATTCATTACAAAGGTGTCGCTAGGGGGCATTCGTGAATATTTTTTTTGCACTAACGCTTGTCTGTGCCATGCTACTTGATAGGTACGTGCGCAAAGTGGCCGCCCCACTACATCAACACCTGCGACTAACTCGTTGTCGATGCTGCGATTGCCTCGCCCGATCGCGCTGGCTTACAACGCCGCGACCGGCTCATCTGTCTGCTCCCGCGGCCGAATCAGTTGTGATTGATTTCAGCTTCACCGTGGTGATTATCAACTCCGCGGTGGATAATTACTGGCCTGACATATCAGGTGAAATCCATCCAGTATATTTTTATATTACATATTTCTTTCTTTAAAAAAGAGCAATTACTCTGGCTTGCAAGTTCTCCAATGCAGGATAAGTTTTCTACTGCAAAAGGGACTATTATATCACTGAGCTGTTGAATGACTCATACCGGTTTATATCACGATCAAATATGGAGAATCTCAAGACAACTCCTCGAGTCGTCTTAAGACTCGGGGGCTACGATGACATGACTTGGCGGAATTAGCCAGTTTCAGTGAATTCAAGAACTCTGGGTCATTAGAGGGAAAGATAACTCGGTCCCGAAGACTGCTACCATATTGATGAAAATTTAAAGGCCGTCAGAAAAATTCCGGCTTAAAGTGAAGGATTCCGGTTTACAATCCGGCTCAAGGGAAATCTGTGTCTCACGAAGCTTTGAAGCTCTCAATATCCGGTTTAAAATTCCGGTTTAAAAAGAATCCATCTCTCGCAAGTTCGAGTTCTCAGGAAAATTAAAGGTTGCCAAAAGAGAACTTGCTGCCGTGATGCGCAGTTCAAACATGGGCATCCTGCCTTATTGGCTTGTCATATTATTGATCACTTGGGGGCTTCCTGCTCATTGAGCATAGCTATGAATACCCTCTTGATCCGGCTTGTACGCCTTAATTGCAAATACCATGGGGGCTTCCTGCTCACAGAGCATAGCTATGACTACCCTCTTGATCCGGCTTGCATGCCCTGATTACAAAATACTTGGGGGCTTCCTGCTCATTGAGCATAACTGTGACTACCCTATTGATCCGGCTTGAATGCCATTGCTACAACCCATTTGGGGGCTTGCAGCCCGGGTTAAAGGAGCCAAAGAGAGTCTGGTGCAGAGCACAACTCAAACATGGACACCCTGCTTTAATGGATCAATATATATCACTTGGGGGCTCCCTGTTCATTGAACATAGCTTTTATAACCCTTTTGATTGGCTTGAAACGCCAGGTGTATACACCAAAAATTTCAGTTGATCCTGCCTCGTACGTGTGCCACTCCGCCCAGGTAATCCTGGAATGATCCGCCGAACTCTTGACAGTCAATCCTATTAAGACCCTGAACTTGTCAAGGTTAAAACGGTGGTTGGTCATGTGAGGCCCGGCTTACATGTTTGAATGAAGGATTAACTTCGTGGCTGTGCAGCCCATGAAAAGCACTTGATGTTGAGGCTTGGCCACCTATGAAAGCCTTGATTTTTTGTTATTTGCTTTGAACATTTTTGAGTTCATCTTGTGTACCGTATTGACATATGGTTTAAAATTGGTTCAGGCTATGTTGCCTTGATCCTTATGATTCATATTTGAATTTATCTGGAGTTTTGATAACCCGGCCTTGCTTTGGATGATAAGTCGCCAGTGTGCTTTGATTATGTGCTTGGAGATGTTCACTCTAAGTATTTGGGATGTTATCCTTGCTGCGTATGGCATTGTAAGCCGGCAGTATGAACCGATTTCACATGCCATGTAGCCTTGATTATATGGCTCATCATTGAGCATATTTGGGTTTTATATTCCGCCCTGATAGCAGACTTTAAGTCACCAGGGTATTTTGCCTTGAGCAATCAAAATGATGATATTTCATGACTCCGGATTAATACTGGCCCCGAATTATAATAGGCATCACCATGGTATTAATCTATAGGCATGTCTTTCAATAATGGTATGAATATTTTGGTTTTTGTAAACCGCCCTGGCTATGGACTTTAAGTCGCTAGTATACTTTGGATTGTGCAATTGGGATTATGCGCTTATGAATACTTGGGTTGTCACCCTCACTGGATGTGGTGATGTAATCCGGCAATTTGAGCCAATTTTCCAGGTATATTTTTAAATTGTTGGATAAAAATGCGAGGTTTGATAACCCGCCCTGGCTTTGGACGTTAAGTAGCCAGTATATTTTGGATTGCTCCATTGTAATCATGCGCTTATAAATTATTGGATTGTTACCCTCATTGGATATGGCGATGTAAGCCATCAGTATAAATCAATCCCGCAGGTATGTTTTCCTGGTCATATGAATATGCGAGGTTTGATAACCCGCCTGGGCTTTGGAATTTAAGTCGCCTGTATATTTTGGCTTGAATGGCCTTGATTTTAGTATTTTCCATAATTGCATAAGACTATTATGTTTGGGTTGTTACCCGCCCTGGTTTTTAACGTCAAGTACCCAGGGCATATGTTGTTTAAACTTTGTGTAGTACATGTAGAGTTTTACACATAAGTAAGAATGTTGCTATGAATCATTAAGTTTAAACCCATTATCTGGCCATCTGAAGATATTGTCGGGTTATCCAACTCCAGGTTATATTGCTCAATATTGGGTTTATTGAGGCTATGAGCCGCCGAAGTGATCTTTTCAAAAATTGGACATGACTATGGGCCGCCATGGATGGCCTATCAGTTTTTGATTTTTACAAAGGCTATAAGCCGCCGGGTTGTATGCCGGAGGACAATTGATGCGCATTAAGTCACTATTGACCAAGAGCCGCCAGATTATATTATTCCAATCTTTAATAGCCAACTTGGCTGGATTTTTATTATGATATTGAATGATTGAGGTTTTCAAAGTCTCCTTAGCGCAATGACTATTATTTCTTTATCAATGGATATGATTTATTCTACAATAGAAGGAATAGTCCCGAGCCGCTGCAGGCTTACGACCCGGCACTTGGGGGCTACATTATTCAAATCATGACTATATCAAATATGGAAGTCCCATGTTGATGCAAGCATGCACCATGACACTTGGGGGCTAATGCAAAGTCATTTTTTACTCGTCTTATTGAATACCCGACTCATCACATCGTAATTTGCCGGACCTTGGGGGCTACCAATTGCTCCTATGAAAAATTCAAAGTACACAAGCCTTAATCCATTATATTGAAGGGTCCATCGCTCTATTGGTAGAGCACAAGGATCTTAACCTTATGGTCGTGGGTTAGAGCCCCATGGTGGGGGTTACATGATATGATGTTATGTTCAGTGTATAAAGTCCCAACTCAGTATTATCTTACTGAGCCGGCCCTTGGGGGCTATACATTGCTGCTCAAGTCTACATGATCATATCTACAAATTCCCTGCTCATTATTACATAATGACTCGGCACTTGGGGGCTACACATGGGAAGTTCAAAATGTGCAGTTTATGATTGACGGCTTACATGAACAACCCGGATTTCTCCAAGTTGCAGCATTTTTATTGAAGCAAATCTTAATCTGTTACTATGCTCCCTTCTTAAGACTTGGGGGCTACAAGTGATATGCATATAAGGGAGGTACATTTTCAAGCTTGATGTTAGCAACAATTATGACCCAGTGCTATCAATATTTATAAACCAGATATTTTGGCAATTACAAACCGGCAAGTTCTACATCTTTAAGCCAGCTGAAAATTAGATGAGTATTTCAAGACCAATATTTTTATTAAGCATTGGGAGCTGAATCAAATGAATTATTCTTCACAATATTTTTCTAGGAGAAACCAATGTCAGCAAATTGATTATGAAGCTGGCCTATTGACCCAGATTTTCTAGAAGAAGGGAATGACAAGGACTTAAGGATGATCAGGTACCGGCTTACAAGAATATTTAACTCGGAGCACAACCTATCAAATTTGTTCTTATGTTTATGTTGCAGATCAATTTAATATGGATAAATCCAAATTAAACTTGGGACTAATGTCGGGGATATACCCCGCGGTATGACCCGGCCAGAAATATGACTCGGCCGGACTTGGCGACTAACCAGAGACCCGGCTGATACTTGGCGACTCACTGGAGACCCGCCCGAACATCGGGGACCCATTAGTGACCCAGAGGGCAGGTTAGATGATCGAGAAGACCCAACAACCCAGAAGACGACTCGTGGGAAGGCCGGCTTATGTTCTGGTGGGCCGGCGTAAGAGGAAAGGCATAAGGAATATTTGCCTTACAAAGGAAGCAATACTAGGACTCTACTTGCAATAGAGTAATCCTAATCCTACTGGGACTCCACATGTAACCCGCCCCTCCAACTTATATAAGGAGGGGCAGGGCACCCCAAGAACGGGTGATAACCTCTAAGGCTAGATACAATTAGAGGAGAGTCGGCTTATACAGTAACTCGCTCATGAGCATAATGAGACCTAGCCACAAACAGCATGTAGGGCTATTACCGGATGATGTTTCTCGGGGCCTGAAGCTATATAAATCCTTGTCTTGTGTGTTAATCCGCCTCGCGTCTCTCATCCTGATCAACCCCTCTCAAGCTACCACATAGATGCGTTGGCCTCATGACTAAGTACTCACAGTAGGACATCTGCCGTGACAAATCCACGACAGTTGGCGCCCACTGTGGGGCCTACGCATGGTGGTGTTGAGTTCTTGGAGGGATCTTTTCCAGGGGTCGAGAAGTTTGCAATGTTTCAGACGAGGAAGAGCTGGTCAGAGAGGATTTACATCAGCTTCGAAGTTCATCAAGTTCAAATTTACAATTGGTGAGATTTTAGGTTCGGTAAGAATTAAGGTTGTGATCAACTCCGCTCGGTCACTATCCTGCAAGTCCCCGAGGAGGAAGGTTTTCCCGTCGTTGTCAACATCGATCTAGAGGAGGGCTCAAGACTTGCGCCTCAGCCGCCCAGAGCAAAAGAAAATCAATCCTGACAGAGTCCTAATGGAGGTCCCAGCCCGTGTATGTTTTGGAGATCAAAATCAAACATGTAACCCGCCCCTCCAACTTATATAAGGAGGGGAAGGGCACCCCAAGAAGGGGAGATAATCTCTACGGCTAGATACAATTAGAGGAGAGCCGGCTTATACAGCAACTCCCTCATGATCATAATGAGACCTAGCCACAAACAATATGTAGGGCTATTACCGGATGATGTTTCCCGAGGCCCGAAGCTGTCTAAACCCTTGTCTTGTGTGTTAATCTGCCTCGCATCTCTCATCCCGATCAACCCCTCTCAAGCTACCACATAGATGCGTCGGCCTCATGACTAAGTCCTCACAGTAGGACATCTGCTGTGACAAATCCACGACAGTCCCCATAAGAGAAAATGCTATGGTATGCTAATAGTTTCCTGAGAGAAATGAACACTCCCTCCTATACCGACTAATCTTTGACAGGCAGCGTGTTGTCCATATTACCCCTCCTGCTCCTACTTTCTTTGACTCACAGGTAAAACGAATATACTTTTTAACCAGGGAGGAGGCAGCTGAGTATGAGAGAGAGAGGGAGACTACTCGCCTTCACGAGGCAGACCTCCAGGCGGTAGCTGTCGCACCCAGTACAATCCCGAGTACCACTTTGGATATCCGCCAGGCCAGCCGTGGCCCTAGACCAACTTAGGCCGAAAGCCTAAGCTGGGGGGAGTACGTATCTCCCACCGACATTACATCCATGTCCACACACTTATTCCTGTTGTCGGTGTTCATACCTTTTCATTGTATCATCCTTGCTAGTCTATTTCTTTTTTTCGCTTTCTTCTTGTGTGTTTTGAAAAACTTTGAGAAAATTCAAAAAAATAGTTCTAGTTTCTTTCTAGTTCAATTAGTTGTAGTATTAAAAGAAAACCCAGAAAGATTTCTTGTTCTTCTTTTGCTTGTTGGGAGCTTTCCCATGTAAATAGTTTTTCTTTTTTTGTTTTCTTTTCGTTAATTTGCTTTCTTCAGAAAAATAAAAACACCAAAAAGATTTCAGTGTGTTTCTTTGAAATTCTTTTTCTTTTCTTTGGGTCGTAAGGAGAAGACCACGATGAACATGTTGACTGGCTCTAGTATGCATTATTGTTGATTTAACAGAGAGCCGTATTACCTTGTCTTCTCCTCTAAATAAATGTTTGCAGATTCCATCTTAGTCCAATGCATGTGCACTCTTATTATTATTCACATCGTTCGGTCATGCATTGAAAGGCAATAATGATGATATTTGATGAATTGATTGAGATGGAGAAAAGCTGGTACGGACTCGACCTATTTTGTTTTTGTAAATATGATTAGCTCATCGTTCTTTATTCAGCCTATTATGAATGAAACATGTTTGCAAAGAAAATTAGAGATTATAGTTACTCATGCCATGCTTAATTAGCTAGGAGTGTATAATAGTTTGTCTTGAGTGTCAACATGCATTTTAAAATAGTTATGATGTAGTATGATAGGATGGTATCCTCCTTTGAATTATTCAAGTGGCCTGACTTGGCGCATGTTCACACATGTAGTTGAAACCAAATCAACATAGCATCCACGATATTTGTGTTCATGGTGATTTATACCCTACTCATGCTTGCATTCAATGTTGGTTAATCTCAATGCATGTTTATGACCATTGTTGCTCTCTAGTTGGTCGCTCCTCAATATTTTGCTAGCCTTCACTTGTACTAAGCGGGAATACTGCTTGTGCATCCACTTCCTTAAACCCAAAGTTGTTCCATATGAGTCCACCATACCTACCTGTATGCGGTATTTACCTGCCATTCAAAGTAAATTTGCATGTGCCTAACTCTAAAAACCTTCAAGTGATAATCTGTTTTGTATGCCCGAATCGCTCATGTAGTGACTGGGGGTTGTCAGTATCTTCCATGCTAGGTGGGTTATTCTCACGTTGAGTGTTTATTCACTTGTCATTCACGAGAAAGTGGCTGGTAATCGGGATGCCCAGTTCCACGCTCAAAATCAAATCAACATATAATCATAAAACAAAACTCCCCCTACACTGTTGTTGGTATGGATGGTACCCATGGATTTGGCTAGCCGTGGAGTGTGATTGATTGGTGGAGGGGGAGTAAAACCTTTATCATTCTGTTTGGGAACCACCTATAATATATCTAGCATGGAAGATAGTGAGATCTCTTGGTTGTTATGTTGACAATGAAAGGATATCGCTCAAAATTATATTCATCTCTGTTTCAAAAGCTCCGAGCTCTGGCACCTCTGCAAATCCCTGCTTCCCTCTGCGAAGGGCCTATCTATTTACTTTTATTGTTGAGTCATCATCCTCTTATAAAAAGCACCAGTTAGAGAGCACCACTGTCATTCATATGCATAGTTATTAATTGATATTGAGTTTGACTGTGGCTGGATCTCTTTTGCCATGAATTATAATGTATATTCAATGCTTGGTCTTAAGAGGTGCTCTGCATTTATGTTTTGTGGTCTCAGAAAGAGTAGAAAGATACCATTTTGTCATATTATATCATGATTGCTTTGAAAAAAGTGTTGTCATCCAAGATTTATTATTATTGCTCGCTAGTTGAATATGCCATTTATATGAGTAAAGGAGAGACCTAAATGTTATTGTGAATATGGTTAGTTCATAATCTTTGCTGAAAACTTGAACATCAGTTGGACATATTTGCAACAACAAGATCAAATAGAGTTTGTAAACGTTTTTCTTTGCCACTTTCAGTTTGTCAACTGAATTGCTTGAAGACAAGCTATGAGTTAAGATTGGGGGAGTTGATACATCACCATTGTATCTACTTTTCCAAACTCTTTTGCCCCTGTTTTGGGCTCTAACTTGCATGATTTGAATGAAACTAACCCAGAATGAAGCTATTTTCAGTAGAATTGAAATGGTGTTATTTTTGAGCAGAAATAGAAGTTCTTGGATTGACCTGAAAAATTATGGAGAATATTCTTGGAATTAATAAAAATTACTAGCACCAGAATTATTCAGAGGGGGGCCACCCAGAGGCCACAAACCCTGGGGGCGCACCCACCCCCTGGGGCGCGCCCTGCAGGCTTGTGGGCCCCCTGGAGCCCCTCCGACCTCAACTCCAACTCCATATAACCCTATTCAGAGAGAAAAAATGAATGAGAAGAGTTCATCATGTTTTACGATGCAGAGCCGCTGCCGCCTCCTGTTCTTCATCGGGAGGGCTGATCTGGAGTCCGTTCGGGGCTCCGAAGAGGGGGATTCATCGCCATCATCATCACCTACCTTCCTCCCTCGCCAATTTCATGATGCTCACCACCGGGAGTGAGTAACTCCTTCGTAGGCTTGCTGGACGATGATGGGTTGGATGAGATTTATCATGTAACCGGGTTAGTTTTGTTAGGGTTTGATCCCTATTATCCACTATGTTTTGAGATTGATGTTGCTGTGACTTTGCTATGCTTAATGCTTGTCACTAGGGCCCGAGTGCCATGATTTCAGATCTAAACCTATTATGTTTTCATGAATATATGTGAGTTCTCGATCCTATCTTGCAAGTTGTAGACACCTATTACGGTCTATGATCCGCATACCCCAAGGTGACAATAATTAGGATTCTTTTCGATGATTACCATAGTTTGAGGACTTCATGTATTCACTAAGTGCTAATGCTTTGTTCGGGTTCTCTATTAAAAGGAGGCCTTAATATCCCTTAGTTTCCATTAGGACCCCGCTGCCATGGGAGGTAGGACAAAAGATGTCATGCAAGTTCTTTTCCATAAGCATGTATGACTATATACGGAATACATGCCTACATTATTTTGATGAATTGGAGCTAGTTCTGTGTCACCCTAGGTTATAATGGTTGCATGATGAATGCCACCCAACATAATTATCCATCACTGTTCCAATGCCTACGAGCTTTTCACATATTGATCTTTGCTAAGTTACTTTGCTGTTGCCACTGTTACAATTGCTACGAAACTACTACTGTTACTTTTGCCACCATTACCGTTACTTCCATACTACTTTGCTACTGAAAACTTTGCTGCAGATACTAAGTCTTTCAGGTGTGATTGAATTGACAACTCAACTGCTAATACTCATGAATATTCTTTCGCTCCCCTTGTGTCGAATCAATAAATTTGGGTTGAATACTCTACCCTCGAAAACTGTTGCGATCCCCTATACTTGTGGGTTATCAAAAATACAGGTTAGCCATATGATGTTAGCAAAGTATAAGTAATCATGTTGTTACCAAAATTTAAAGTTGGGGTTTAGAAGGTAGGATCGTTCCGAAAGAACCCAAGAAAATTTTTTATAAAGAAATTCCACCTTTGGGTGTCTCCACGATGCCACGCAAAGGTCTTTACTTCAAATGAGATCAAAGGCAAAGGAAATTCTAGGCGGTAGAACCGCCCGGTGAATTCCAAAAGAAAATAATATACGAGCCAGTCTGGTGTCTAGAGCGATGCCTCAAAAGGTCGTGAAAATAAATGCCACGGTCGGGTGTCTGAAGAGACGCCTCATAATGGGCTTATTAGGAAATAAGAGCACGTGTATCTACGAGGTAGAACCTTCCCAAAGATACTCATAATTTCCTATGAGAGTTAGGGGCTAGTCCATAATAACATTAGTGATAATGATTATCCATCATAAATCATGATCAATTTCTGATTTAGTGCTTTTCCTCCGAAGACCGACACTAAGACCGACACTTGACCCATCCCACACTGTAGTCCTTCACTGCGGACATGGCTATTCGAATGGGTTTTTATACTCTGCAGAGGTTGTGCTCTTTACCCACAAGTAAAGGATTACTTTAGTCAACCCCGAGACATTGACTAATTCCGATTACAGTCTTTGGGTTGAAAACACACCTAACCAGCACAGACGAGCTTAACTTTCCTGATGCCAGGAATCACCCAAAACATCATTCAAGTAAAACTCTAAGATGGGAAGCTACAACCTCGAATAGCATGGGATCGCAATATTTATACCGCACGCAAACTAAGGGGTGCTATCCCTCTTTCACGTCAACCGAAGACACCCATGCCCCCTGACCCGATGACAGGCTTTAATCCATGGCCGTGGAACCCTCATCGTGGCCCCTCTGTACGATGTGTGCAGGAAAGGGGTTAACAACTTACTAAACCCTACCCTACCCGAGGCAGGGATGAGTGGCATCACGAAACAAGTATGGGGGTTACTGGAACAAGACTCTATCTACGGTTGATTAAGGAGGTTTAAGTTTCCCTATAGTGATTAGCACAATATATATACTTGGTGGCACCCAACATGATCACCATCTGGCATGCCCTAACATGCCCTCACTAACCATTCTCGTCACAACGAGATTTCTATTTCACGGTCACTCTTTCTCGTGACAAATTCTTTCCTGCATGTTAGTCAGAACAAATATATCTATGTGTGGCACGAGGCAATAACCACATCCACATGTGTTCATATTTAAGTGAAACAATTCTACTAAAGAATCCACACATGCCTAAATATCATTATGCAAATTTTATTTGAATTTTCATACACATGATCAAATTATTCTAGCAAGCAAATAACTGAACTTTCACCATATCAAGTGTTCAAGATGCTTGCCTTGCGTATGTGGTGGTGTTGGTTCACTCCACAATTTTGTAAAAAATCATCTTCCCTCCATTTCCCTATTTTCAAAATATTGCAATTACCACATAATTTCAAAACAGTACAAAAAAGTTGTTTGGGAATTTTTGAAATAAATACTAAAATAAACTAGATGAAAAATGAGGAGTGCCTGAGAAAGAGTGAAATTATTTGGAGTTGTGGTTTAAAAACTAGAGGCAGTCAAAGTATGGTCAAATATCTGATTTTTATTAAAGTTTATAAAAGAAAACGGTTCGAGAATGAATACGCCTTCTATTTGAGAAAACGTATTCTGGTGAATATGATATCTTTAATAGACGGAAAAGGTTAAAACCCTGACGGATGGGCCCCACCCGCCAGGTTCGAAATTGGGCGGGCTTGTACACGGGGAAGACGGTGGTTATCGGCGGCGATCAACGGCGAACTAGGTTGTGGAGAGGGTGCATGCGTGCTAGTGGGATCCTTCCACGTTGATGGGTGTGGATTTGGTCACTGGCGTTCATCGCAGCGACAAAAGCATCAACTCTGGCGGATGGTGTCTTCGGGTGGCGGTGGACCTCACCGGAGGGAGCTACGAATGTGTAATTGACGCACGGGTAATATGAGGTGGTGCACGAGGAGCTCTTTGGAGGATTTTGGGAGGTTGAGGTGGACGAATAGCGTCGGGTTCTTCTCAGAAGCCGGTGGATCGGGCGGCCAGGGTTGGGGAAGATGGCCTCCCCGAGGTCAATGTAGTGTGTCGATTAGGGATGCAGTGGGGTGGTGTGAGTGCTGAACGTGACTCAGGGTGCCCTTTTATAGACCGAGCGGCGATGACTGGAGATGATCAGATCACGCTGGAGTGAATTTGGCCGGCGGAGGTAGTTGAGGTCGGTGCACGTGAACGGTGGGTGTTAGAGGGACGGGAGGGAGCCTCTCGAATTGCCAGCGCTGATGAATTGATCTCTATCCACTTCCCGCACAAAGGAACACGGGTACGTCCATGGCAGACGGTGGCAGCCCCAGTGATGGCAGGTGGGTATGGGCGGTGGGGACGGTGCTCTGGTGTCGGGTAGAGGAGATCCGTGAAAGCAGAGGAGGCCTTGGACGGTGCGGGGAAATCGATGGTGCATCGGTGGCCGTGGCTATCCTACGGTGCGCCATGGCTTGGACGGCGGCCATTTCACTAGCTTTCCATCGGCCAGATGGCGATGAGAGGCTGGCGGTAGCCCCCCCGGAAGAAGCATTGAAGGCTAGGCCTGTGCAGTGCAAGCCACTGCAACTTTTGCCCAAAATTTGGTTCATCTAGATTCCTACCCGAGAGCTGTTCGATGAAATGCCAGTGTGAGCTAGGGATTTTATCTAATTTTGAAACTTTTTGTGGTGATGCTCTGATGCAAAGTGAAGTTGTTGTCAAAATTTTAGAATTTTTGGATCTGTGGAAATTGAGGTTTCATCATAGGACATGAATCTGATCCAAAAATTCATTTGAATGAATATTGAAATTTCTGAACTTGAGGATAGAGTGTTTTTGGATAAATGGAGTGTAGGTACTAACCTAAGCAGAGATAATTTTTGTAGGGTCAAAAATGCTAAGGAGAATGTAGTTCCTTTGCAATTCCAACATAGGCTCAAAATGAATGCTAGTTGGTTTTGAAAAGGTTTGAATTTGGTAGAGGGAAATATTGTGAAAGAAATTGTGTTAGATACTGCCATAAGGCAAGGGGGTACTTGAGGAAACTTGTGGAATTAAACTTTGAGTTTTAAAAGAATTATTTGGATTATTTTTAATGCAACAGAAGCATTTCAGAGTTTGAAAATACCATTAAAAAAGTTATATGGGGGCAAATTTTATTATGAAAATATTTCCTATTGAATTGAAGAGATAAGTGCAAGAATTAAAAATTTCCCACAATATTTTTCCTAAGTTTTCTATATGGAGGGAAGGATTTTTGGAAAGTAGGAAATAGAAAAAGACTCCGAAATTAATAAAAGATCTAATATAATTCAAATTTTATTTCTGTCAAAATTTTATTTAATAAAATCATGGTTAAAATTTTGGGGTGTTATAGAAGCTCACTACAAAAAAAGACACATCCGTGACATTTTGGCATGAACAAAAAAATTATGTCATGCTTATGACAGTTCTATGACGATAATTGTGACAAAACCACGTATCATCATCGATGTGGTCGGCTCCGATTTCTATGACAAAAAATAATGATAGAAAATGGGCTTTTCGTCCTGGGCGGGCCGGGGACGCACCTGCATGACATTCTTTGGGCCGTCCATGACATAAAAAATCATGGTAGAAGTGCGGGCGAGGAAATTTTCGCAGAGTTCCCGGTTGCGGTGGATTGGCCGGGGCCGAGCGATGCACTGTGGTTTGCACTTTTCTCTCGTACGTGCACATGGTGCGAGCCGTGTTGCTATAACTGAACCCGAGTGAGAGGCATTAACTTATTAGACCCGAGCGATCGCGTGCTGCCACGTATTGAAGCCGATCGATTTATCCCTTCGCTGCTAACTGAACCCGACCGACTCCTTCGCTGCTAACTGAACCCGATGGATCACTACTGTTGCTTACTGAAGCTGATCGAACCCCCGTGCGAGATGTAGCTAGCCGGTTTGGGTTGCCTCTAGATGAACATTACCCATTGTTTCCGCGCATGTGATACGTAGAACGAGTCGAGATGTGGTGAGTCGAGCCGGTTGGGTTGGCTGTGGATGAACAGTCCCCGGTGGGGGTTGGATGAACAGGACCCCGGTCGTGTGTAGGCAATTGCCGCTGGATGAACAAGACCCCGTGGTAGTATGCGGTTGCTGCTGGATGAACATGACCCCGTGGTAGTATGTCGTTGTCGATGGATGAACAGGACCCCGAGGAGGCCTCCGCACACCCAACCGGGTGGGGTGGATGAACAGGACCCCATGGAGGCTGGATGAACAGTAGCCCGTGGAGTCCCGTTTTGCGATACGGCACACATCCCTCCGACGAACAAGACCCCGTTTCGACCGTAGGTGGTTGAGAGAAGTCCGTTTCCTCCGTTTTGCGGTACTCCAGACCCCTCCCGATGAACATGACCTCGTTTCGACCGTAGGTGGTCGAAGAACTCGGTTTCCTCCGTTTTGCAGGACACGAGACCCCGAGTCGATGAACAGGACCCGGTTTGGGTTGTTCCGTCAAAGTCAGTTGGCTCCCGATGAACATGACACATTCCGACCCAGTCGCTTGCCTCCCAATGAACACGATGTGGTTTCCTCCGTTCCGACCCAGCCGGTTTGTTGCCGATGAACAGGACACCATCGTTGTATGCGTTTGAGACCCCTCCCGTATGCACGTACATAGCCATACTTAGTTTCTTGCAGCGTGGTTGTACGTACGTGTACACGATTTATACAGGACTGCCTCAACTGCTACGTCACACATGCCGCTCCTTGCTCGGCCACGGTTCATCCTTGCAGAGAGACCGATGGACCAGTATGTACGTACACGTTCGCGACCAAAGAGACAACCCTACGTATGGTTCGACCGGGTGCGTCCCAGCTGTTAGGGAGGATAAGGAGGCACTTCCTTGCATGCGAAGATATAGCTGATGGGTCCCAGCTGTTAGGGGGAGGAATCATTTTTTCCCGTAATAATGACGCACTTTCTTGCGTGCAAAGATGTAGCTGGTGGGCCCAGCTGTCAGGGAGAGAAAACATTATTTGTCAGGGTAAAAAGGATGCAGTTGCATGCATGCCTCCATGGGTGTGGTGCATCACCATTGTCAGCCTCTCCACGTACAGTCATCTTCCGATGACTCTCGTTTGTTGACCATGTTGACCACACCGTGCCGAGCGCACCAAGGCCGGTGGACATCGGCGAGGCCCCAGACTGGAACGACCCGGAGATGGGGATGACGTGGCAGTGGAGTCACCGACGGAGAGGATTGGGAAACTTGACTAGTTCAGATGCGGGGTGGGTCTACACTCGGCAGAGAATAACAAGAGGTGCGGAGGAGTGGAGGGATGGCCTGTCCATCGATGGGGGTAGCGTTTCGCTGCGAGGCGCGCAAAACAGCGCCGCTGGACGCCGGAGGCTGGAGCAGGTGGTCCCCGCAGGGCTAGCGGAAGAAGACGAGAGCTTGAAGAAGATTGTCGGCTGTTGGATGTAAATCCAACGCCTTGCCTAGGCTTCGACCTTTGTATTTTTTTGGTGAAAGTGCTTAGGCTTCGACCTACTGGCCCACATGTCAGCCAGTCGATTTCTTTTTTTAGTCCATTTTGTGGGCTGGGTGAAACAATGATGTAGAGTCTATGCAACCCCTTTATATATCATTTTAGAATTTAAAGCCCATTTGCATTTTTTTCGAAATCCATAGACTTGCTGGGATGGATGAAAATATCATGTTGGGATGGATGGAGAAATGTTATAAAAACATAAACACATGATTGCACATCTATTACTGAATGGTCAGTAAAATCTTTGCAAGCGTATGTACGCAATCACCAGGAGTTAACTTGCCAAGTTATATATAAACAATTATTATTATTTTCTAAGAACTTCGATTTATGAAATAAAATATCATTTTAATTTGATGAGTTAATAGGACGTGGGGTATTATTATTTTTTAGGCTGGACGTGGGACATTTGAGTTGGTTTTAGGGAAAAGCACTGGGAGAAAACTCAGATTGCATCAAAAAGAAAGTGGAAGAAAATTCAGATATAGGATTAATAAAAATGAAAAATAAAGGAAGTGGGAAGGTCTATACAATGGTTGGATGAACGACAGGTTTAACGGAACCTTATGTTGTTTCTATTATATATATGTAATAAAATAAGATATGAATATAAATATAAGTATATATATACTATTATAGAAGGGAAAATATAGGTTCAGTTTTGCATTCTTATAGAAAAATAGAACCGTGCGTTGTCTTGAAAAACCAAACATAACTTGGGCTGCTGATGTTATATACAAGCTAGGCTGGGAGGCCCAGAGGCCGCTTGATACCTGCTGGACCCCCAAAAAAGTTGAAACCTACTGGATCAACTGTGTTTGCATGTTGTGGGTTGTGCGTGTTAAACAACAAAACCTAGGCCATGGACCTGGTGGGCCTGGACTGTCATCCTCTCGACGAACAGTTGTCTCCCGATTCCTCTCATTTTGTTGACCATGTTGGGAATGACAGATGGCGGTGCCATGGCGAGAGCACCAAGACGAAGGACGACGTCGAGACCTCGGAACGGAATGCACCGGAGCTGGGGAAGACGCAGGCGGAGGGGAGTACGAGGGTTGACTTGTTAGGGTTCAGGGTGGGACGGTGGAGCTGCCGCCGCCGAAGAATGTGTGGAAGTAGAGGGATGGCCTGGCCAGCGCGATAGGCTAGGATGGGTCACCGAGGCGTGTGTGGCAGCACCGCCAACCGCTGTAGGAACAGGACGAAAGATTGAACAAAATAAAGAATTACAAATGGATAGGTGGTTGGTCCCAGATATCTGTGTACGAGACCTGCTAGGTCCACCTGAGAAGGGGAATATGTTGGGAGGAAGGAGATTCAAAGCACGACAGCCCAGTGAACTGAAGGAAATATGCCCTAGAGGCAATAATAAAGTTATTATTTATTTCCTTATTTCATGATAAACGTTTATTATTCATGCTAGAATTGTATTAACCGGAAACATAATACATGTGTGAATACACAGACAAACATGGTGTCACTAGTATGCCTCTACTTCACTAGCTCGTTGATCAAAGATGGTTGTGTTTCCTAGCCATAGACATGAGTTGTCATTTGATTAACGGGATCGCATCATTAGGAGAATGATGTGATTGACTTGACCCATTCCGTTAGCTTAGCACTTGATCGTTTAGTATGTTGCTATTGCTTTCTTCATGGCTTATACATGTTCCTATGACTATGAGATTATGCAACTCCCGTTTACCGGAGGAACACTTTGTGTGCTACCAAACATCACAACATAACTGGGTGATTATAAAGGAGCTCTATAGGTGTCTCCGAAGGTACATGTTGAGTTGGCATATTTCGAGATTAGGATTTGTCACTCCGATTGCCGGAGAGGTATCTCTGGGCCCTCTCGGTAATGCACATCACTATAAGCCTTGCAAGCAATATGACTAATGAGTTAGTTGCAGGATGATGCATTACATAACGAGTAAAGAGACTTTCCGGTAACGATATTGAACTAGGTATTGAGATAACGACGATCGAATCACGGGCAAGTAACATATCGATGACAAAGGGAACAACGTATGTTGTTATGCGGTTTGACCGATAAAGATCTTTGTAGAATATGTGGGAGCCAATATGAGCATCCAGGTTCCGCTATTGGTTATTGACCGGAGACGTGTCTCGGTCATGTCTACATTGTTCTCGAACTCGTAGGGTCCGCATGCTTAAGGTTTCGATGACAGTTTTATTATGAGTTTATGAGTTTTGATGTACCGAAGGAGTTCGGAGTCCCGGATGAGATCGGGGACATGACGAGGAGTTTAGAAATGGTCGAGACGTAAAGATCGATATATTGGACGACTATATTTGGACATCGGAAAGGTTCCGAGTGGTTCGGGTATTTTTTGGAGTACCGGGGAGTTACGAGAATACGGGGGAAGAAGTATACGGGCCTTATTGGGCTTTAGGGGAGAGAGAGAGGCAAGCCGCGCGCCCCCCAATGACTAGTCCGAATTGAACTATGGGGAGGGGCGGCGCCCGCTCCTTCCTTCTCTTCCCTCTCCCCCTTCCTTGTCTCCTGCTCCTACTACATGGAAGGGGAGGAATCCTACTCCTGGTGGGAGTAGGACTCCTACAGGGCGCGCCATAGGGGCCGGCCCTCTCCCCCTCCTCCACTCCTTTATATACGGGGGTAGGGGGGCACCCCGTAGACACAACAATTGATCTCTTGATCTCTTAGTCATGTGCGGTGCCCCCCTCCACCATAGTTCCCCTCGATAATATTGTAGCGGTGCTTAGGCGAAGCCCTGCGACGGTAGAACATCAAGATCGTTACCACATCATCATGCTGACGGAACTCTCCCTCGGCACTCGGCTGGATCAGAGTTCGAGGGCCGTGAAGACGTACGACTACATCAACCGCATTGTTCTAATGCTTCCGCTTTCGGTCTACAAGGGTACGTGGACAACACTATCCCCTCTCGTTGCTATGCATCACCATGATCTTATGTGTGCGTAGGAAATTTTTGAAATTACTACGTTTCCCAACATGAACTAGTTACATACATAAGCAAATAGTCACTCAAAAAAGCAAACAGGTTAATGGGTTCTGAGACGAAATATTTCGAACAAAACAGATAATTACGGCACATAGGCTAATGCATGAAACACACAGATGATAAAGGTTCTTAAACAGATAAAGTACATCATCTAGACCTTCCTGGCACGCTTGATCATGATGCTGCGACTGTCCGTGTACTCGTCGGTTACTGGAAGCAGACACGCCCTCATGTCCAAGATCCACCTGTACATGTCGTAGCATGCGTATGCGTCCTTGGCCGCATAGGTTATGTAGGCTAGATTTAGAGGTACCTCCCATGTGTTCAGGTTCTTGGTATCGATGTATTCTTTCATGTTGGCGTAGCAGGGGTCGATGATGGTCGCGGCAATGTCAACCACGGAGTCCTTCTCCTTGTCATTGCCGATGATCTTGTATTGCTTCTCAATGTCGACAAGCTTGTTGCACCAGATGGTCGAATCGTAAAGCACAGTCACGTTCTTCCTGCTCTCCACTATAGCAACGGTGCAGACGACGATGCTGATGAAACGGGCGAATGCTCCAGAACCTCTGATGGCCCTACAACAGTGGTAGACGAGCACCTCACCCCGCACGCATACCTGGGCAACGGTGATCCGCTGGTCCCTGTCAGTTAACAAGCGGGTCTGTATTGGTACTGTAATAGTCCCGCAACCTTGTGCTTTCTCCTCCTGTAGGTACTACTTGAACTTGGCGAGGCAGAGCTTCACCGAGTCCGGACCGTTGGTGTACATCACATTCAACTTGGTATTATCATGGTCTGAACAACAAACTCAAAGGTGAACTCCTTGCTGTAGTCCATATATAGCAGGCTCACCCCTCAGATCGCCATTGGAGTCTCTTCAAGTGAACGAGTGGGTAGGCGGCTGCAGCAGTTCGTTTTTCAGCTCTTGGGGAACTGCACTCAACAGTAAACTGAGTGTGTACAGGAGACAACAGTTACTACCCCTCCCTCGCCCGCTGCACGCCCCGTAGAACATGCACCCTCGATGCACTCAAACACCTCCATTAAACCCGCGTGGAAGCCGAGAAACCTATTCCGGCCACATGTCGGTTAACGAGCAGGTCTGTATTGGTACTATAATAGCAAGTGTTAGTCGTCACTTTACTTAAATTTTATTGTCTTTAATTAAATTTTATTCTTAAAATAAGAAAAACATTGGTTCATTTTATCAGTGCCACGAGATCAACATGCACAACAATTAGAACTATTATTCTCAGGACGCACACGATCAACTCATTTGCCGCACTTTCACATAGACAATACTACCAAGTTTGAACATCTTGTTATGGTTGTTGTCCTCTGCATCATCATGCCGTGTTTCCCAGCTTGCAAGATTCAGAACCAACCAAAAGATTCAAATAATAAGTACAACAAAGATGCCTACACATCTCAATGATTTCCATCTTGCAAGATTCAGAACCAACACATTAGAGCCTTTGGATAAAGTGAATCTCGGGATTAAATCCATCTTGGCTAGCCGTGTCATACAACCCAATAACTTGGCAAATGCTCTTGACCATCACAACATCTATAGTTGAGTATTCCTGTTTGCACATATAAGAAAGATCATGATTACTATAATAATGGCCCTAGTTGAAGCAAACTTTATTTCCAAACGACAAAAAATAGCTTTATTTAAAAAATAAAAATGTCAGCATAGTATGACAAAGCACAATCATGTTGAAAAAGGACAGTATTGGCCTGTGTGAGATGACTTTGGGAGATCAAGTTATTCTTCATGTCCCCGTATCTTGCCATGAAGGCGATTCGTTGACATTCATTAACACCTCAGCGTGGCAGTAGAAGGAGGAGCGTCGACTCATTTCAATCATTTTTTTGTGTAGTTCAACTAAAATTATGGTGCCCGCGAGTTAGAGAGGGGGCCCGCGCCACCTCAATGGTAGGCGTGATGAACTCAACTAGTTCAGTGCAGCTATGTGATTGATGCAGTGCACATGGACTTGATTCTGTCAGATAGGTCTTCTGCAAGATGTGTACACTGAAAATGAAATGGTAGCTAAGACATTAGCTCTATTTTAAATGTATTAGTACTTCATTTTATCAGTGTCAGTAGCGGTGCCAAAAGATTGCATCAAATTATTAGTGGCATTAAATTAAGATGCAAAAAATATCATTATTGCTTTCTCATAGCAGTGCAAAACAGTAGCACAAGATCACTAGTTGGATGCAGAGTCAAAATCAACCAAAAATGAACATACCTGGTCATGGGAACCATAACTGAGAAGGGGCCCTTGCCGCAACGAATCGATGTGGTGAACCTGCAGATCCACTTGGATGATTCAATTCATGCGACTTTTTCTGCAGTTCACGTGAAATGAAGCAAAGATTGCATCATGCAACTAGCAAGATGTAATTACTCCTTGTAATTTGCTATAATTATTAATATATATGACAGTTTCCTCAAAAAAAAGAAGTACTTGCTCTCATGAGCTGGAAAGTTCTTCTTTAGTAGTTGCACTAAAAATCTAAAATTGAGCAACTTAAGGTTGGTTGTCCTGCTCATGCAAGGTGCAACTTTAATTTGCTTAACCTTTTGTGCAGTTCCACTAAACTAAGGTGCCATTGTGGTGATAGTGACGGCTCATCTTGCAAAGGCTAATAAAATGTTACATGAGATTATCGGCAGAGCTTGACGGAGATGTTGGAGACTCCGGTCACCATTTTGTGCAGTTCCACCAAAATTGAGATATATTGCCCATGTGACATTTTAGTTGAACTGCACAAGACACTCATTCCAAAAAAAGTGTCTTTTGTAGTTCACCAAGAGGTCACAATAGCAATGAGGTGAAATGGATATCTCTATCCACACAAAAAGATAGAAAGAAAACAGATACTGGTCAATAACAAGATACAAAATATACACGAAACAAAAAGAAATGTCTTCATTATGTTCATGGCAATCACGCAAGGACAGTAGAAATTTTAAAATGGCAGCATTGCTTCATGTTACCGGAAGCATTACGATCAACAATGGCATTCGTCAAATATGGGATTACTTTATTGGTGGCATTGCTTGTTTACCAGATAAAGTAGATCAACAATAGCTAAAGAGCTGGTTTAAGGGAATGGGACAGTGGGGACACCAGGACACTCAGCAGTGTAAAGAAGCAACTTACTTATCATACTAGGAAAAATAGCAGGAGTACCATTTGTAACACAGTTTAATTGCATCATATTACTGGAGGCATTAGATTAACAATAACATTGGTTAGACATGTCCTTACGGTAACAGTTTGATTGCTTCATTTTACATGCGCCCTTACATTCACAACAACAAAAAGTTGGTATAAGGACATGCGATAGTGGACGCATCAGCACAATGTACCTACAAGGAGGCATAAAGTTAGGATGCCGAGTTTGCTCATACTCTGTAAGGGCAGCAAATCTAATCCTGGATACCTTTTACTATGTGAGGGCAGCAAATCTAATCCTAGACATACTCTGTTGACTTGTCCACCAGCCACCACTTTCAATCCTTTTTTCAACCAGTAATATATCTATTCCTTATCTAGTTTGTACTGCCTTTTCCCTTTATTTCCCTTTTCAACCAAGAGCCCGATTGGGTATCTAGTCTCTACTACCTTCCCCCTGTTATTTCCTCTTTGAATCAAGTCCTAGATTCATTCTACAACTTCCCCCCTTCGCTGTTTGAACCAAGTCCTAGATTCGACTGCATGAAGTAGCTGTACCTCTAATAAAAAAATAGGTGGCTCTGGAAGAGCTGATGGAAGTAGAAAAAGATCCACATGCAGCCTCGTGGGGTGCTGGGGTAGTAGAGCAAGGCTGCTTTCGAAGGAACTTATACCTAAGGGTCGTCAGGATGTGGCTAGGAGGGCGTTGGGAGGTCAGATCTGCCCACAATACGGCAGTGAGGAAGAAGGGGTCCGAGGACCACCCGAGCCGGCTATGTCGGAGAGAACTAATAACCCATAAGTATATGGGATCTCAATAGTTTTCGAGGGTAGAGTATTCAACCCAAATTTATAGATTCGACACAAGGGGAGCCAAAGAATATTTGCATGTATTAGCAGCTGAGTTGTCAATTCAGCCACACCTTGAGATTAATTATCTGCAGCAAAGTGATCAGTAGCAAAGTAGTTTGATAGTTTTGGTAGTAGTAATAGTAGCAACGGTAATAGTAACAGTGATAGCAGTATTTTGTAGCAAGTGTAACAATGATGATAGTAGTAGTAACTTAGCAGAAACAATATAAAATAAATTTTTAGGCATTGGATTAGTGACTTGTTGGATGATATTCATCATGAGACAGTTATAACCTAGGGCGATATGGCACTAGCTCCAGTTCGTCAATATAATGTAGGCATGTATTCTGTAAGTAGTCATACGTTCTTATGGAAAGAACTTGCATGACATCTTTTGTCCTACCCTCCCATGGCAGCGGGTCCATATTGGAAACTAAGGGATATTAAGGCCTCCTTTTAATAGAGAACCGGAACAAAGCATTATCACATAGTGAATACATGTACTCCTCAAACTACGGTCATCACCGGGAGTGGGCACGACTATTGTCACTCCGGGGTTGCCTGATCATAACACGTAGTAGGTGACTATAACTTGCAAGATCAGATCTAAAACATGGATATAATGATGAAATCATAAACGGTTCAGATCTGAGTTCATGGCACTCGGACCCAAAGTGACAAGCATTAAGCATAGCAAAGTCATAGCAACATCAATCTAAGAACATAGTGGATACTAGGGATCAAGCCCTAACAAAACTAACTTGATTACATGATGAATCTCATCCAACTCACCGATGAGCGAGCCTACGAAGGAATTACTCACTCCCGGTGGGGGGCATCATGGAATGGGCGATGGAGAAGGGTTGGTGATGATGAAGAACGAAGATCCCCCTCTCCAGAGCCCCAAACGGACTCCAGATCTGGCCTCCTGAAGAAGAACAGGAGGTGACGGTAGCTCTGTCTCGTGGATCACGATAATTCTTTCTCCCTGATTTTTTCTGGAAAAAAAGGATTTTATAGCGTCGGTTTCAGGGTCTGCGGGGCCACCAGGTGGGGACAACCCACCTAGGCGTGCCTGGTGAGGGGGGCACGCCCTGGTGGGTTGTTCCCACCCACGTGCCCCTCTCTGGCAGGTCTTGGCTCCAAAAATTCTCTTTTATTTTATAAAAATTCCTCGCAAAGTTTCGTTCCATTCCGAGAACTTTTTTTCTGCACAAAGACAACACCATGGTAGTTCTGCTGAAAACAGCGTCAGACCGGGGTTAGTTTCATTCAAATCATGCAAATTAGAGTCCAAAACAAGAGGAAAAGCGTGAGGGAAAGTAGATACGTTGGAGACGTATCAACTCCCCCAAGCTTAAGCCTTTGCTTGTCTTCAAGCAATCTAGTTGATAAACTGCAAGAGAAAAAGAAAAACTTTTACGAACTCCTTTTCTCTTGTTTGCATAAATAAGCTTAAACAGCACCCAGGTTTTCAGCCAATCATTATAACTAACCATGTTGACAATAACTCTTAAAGATTATATTAACTCATATCAATGACATAATCAGCTAACGAGCAATAATAAGAGATCTCAAACAGCAACACGTTGTCAAAACAACCATGATATAATATGACAACAGTGGTATCTCACTAGCCCTTTCTGAGGCTGCAAAACATAAATGCAGAGCACCTCCAAAGTTCAAGCAGCAACTAGACATTGTAATTCATGGTAGAAAAGATCCAGTCATGATGCACCCAACATTAACTACACACAATGGATAAATCATGAAAGTTGCGCTCTCAAGTTCTAGTGCTTATTTTAGAAGGTGATGACACAACATAAAACTAAATATATAGTCCCTTCACAGAGGGAAGCAGTGATTTGCAGAGGTGCCAGAGCTCAAGTTTTTAAACAAAGATAAATGATATTTTAAGACATGCACCCTTCTCATTTACTTCACGACCATTAGTTATCAATATCTTCCATGCTAAACACGCTAGTGGCGGTTCCCAAGCAATAAAAGCATAGGTTTTGACTCCATTGGGAGTTTTTGTTTAATTATTTAAGAGATTGACTCTTTTTCATGTTTGCAGTTTGGGACTGGGCATCCCTATTACCGCCCTTTTCTCGTGCGATGGTGAGTGAATAAACACTCGACCTGAGAATAACCCGCTTAGCATGGAAGATACCGACCACCTCCTGTCGTTCCATGAACGATCCAGGCACACAAAAAGGATAATTTTTTAGAAGTTTTAGAGATGGCACATGCAAATTTACTTAGGACGGCAGGGTAATACCGCATATAGGTAGGTATGGTGGATTCATCTGGAATAACTTTGGGTTCATGGTTTTTGATGTATAAGCAGAGTTCCCACTTAGTACAGGCGAAGGTTAGCAATTAGATTGAGAAGCGGCCATCTAGAGAGCAACAACGGTCATGACCATGCATTATGCATAAGCAACATTGGACACTAGCATGAGTAGGATATGAACACCATGCACATAAATATCATAGAGGCTATGTTTGTTTTGATTCAACTACATGCATGATCATGTGCCAAGTGAAGCCACTCGAACATTCAGAGGAGGATACCATATCATCATACTATATCACAATCATGTTAACGAAATGTTGATATCCAAGATAAATCATTATTCACTCCCATCTACTTTTGCATGGCATGAGAAACTATAATATCTACTTATCATTGCAAACATGTTTAATCATAATGGGCTGAATCATGGATACTAGGTTAAACATATTTACACAAACAAAACAAGTCGAGTTCATACCAGTTTCTCTCTGCCATGGCCAGTTCATCGAATATCGTCATTATGGCCTTTCACTTGCATGACCGAATGATATAAAATAATAATAGTGCAAGAGTGTTGTGGACTAAGATGGAATCTGCAAAACATTTTATTCAACAGGAGAAGACAAGGTAAAATGGGCTCTTTATTAGATCAATATTTATTCATGTGAGAGCCACTCAACATTTTCATCGTGGTCTTCTCCCCGGTAAGACTCAAATAAAAAAGAAAAGATATTTAGAGAAACACACTGAAATATTTTTGGCGTTTTTTGGTTTTCTTTAACAAGCAAATAAAAGGGAAAATCAAAAACGAGAAAAACTATTTACACGGGAAAGCTCCCAACAAGCGAAAAGAAGAACATGGAAATCTTTTCGGGTTTTATTTTTCATGCTACTACTAAGCATGCATAGAAAGTGAACTACTACAACTAATTTTTTTTGGTTTTTCTGAAGTTTTTCAAACACACAAGAAGAAAATAAGGAAATAAATCTAAGCATGGATGATACAATGGAAAAGTGTGAACACCGACAATTAGAATGATATATGCGAACATGAATATAATGTCGGTGAGAAACACGTACTCCCCCAAGCTGAGGCTTTTGGCCTAACTTGGTAGTCGATCAGTAGCCCAGAGGGTAGTAGGGACCCTGAGGAGCAGGAATCCACTCATCCCACTGTTGAGGCTCCTCCTCGGCCTCTACAGCAGCCTGAGCGTTCCGGTAGGTGAATGTCCGCAGGCATAATCCTATATCCGTCCCTGGCAATAGAATCAAACAAAGTAGGTGCAGGCAATGGAATAATATCACGAGTTTTAACGCTAAAGACCAGGTTATAAGGAATGGGGGTGTTAGGATAATCACGTGCAATAAAATGATGGTGTTCCATGGCTGCACGGCCTAAGTAAACCTTGGTCAGAGGGTAATCATGAGGGCGAATCTCAACATTAAAGTGAGCCGCCAAGCGAGTAGCAAAAATCCCACCATGTATTTCACCCTGGGATATATTAAGATGGAGGTGACGAGCCATAGCTCCCAATCTATGAGTGTTGTCGCCCTCTAGTGCCCGGCGTAAAACATCAAAGTCTGGTGCGCTGAGCACACCTACTTTCTTTCTAGCAAGCAGACACTTAGCAACAAATAAAGCAAACTAATGTACGGCGGGAAAGTGTATGCTAGCAGCAGTGGTAGCTGATACCCCTCTCTCATCCCCCACTGTCAAAGTGCGATAAAAGTCCTCAAATCCAGCTGGTCTAGGCTCAGCTAAGCTCCTATCAAAAGGGATCAGGCAAATGTCACAAAATTCAGTAAGTGGTATCTGATGGTTTTCAGCATATAAATCAAAGCTCACTTCAGGAGGATTATTCCTAGGCAGGAATGTAAAACTTTGAACAAAGATGTTTGTGAGGATTTGATACTATTCACACTCATCAGCTATGAAGTCGGTGAGGCCGACATTAGCAGCATATTGTGTGAACTCTTGAAGGATTCCAGCCTCTTCCATGAACTGAGTGTGTGGACATTCGCACGGCCGCACCTCCGCCAACCTCCGAGGGTGGAGATCTCTGTCACAAGACTCCCTAATAACACCCTTGGAGTTCTTCTTAGAAGCAAACTTCCTAAAGATATTCATGATTTTCCTATGAACAAAAATCTGAAATTTTAGTCCACAAATTTTTTTCAACGAAACTTCACAAAATTGATAGCAACTACTCATAGGGATACGTAGAGGCCATAGCAAGCATTCAAACTACTTAGAACTCTAAGAATTTAACATGCAAGCTCATCTACAACAGCACCAAGAGTAGCTAATTATTCAAAAGATAAACCACTAAAATAAAAATTAATTGGACAAACGGTGGAGTCACATACCAAGCAACAATCCCCCGAAACAGTTTCAAAAATGGAGCTTCGAGCAAAGAGATCGGTTTGAGAGCAAGAACACGGGAGAGAGAGCAATGGAGATTTTTTTTCTGGAGGTAAGTGATGATGTGGGCTAAAGAGATAAGTGAGGGGGGCCACATGGGGACCACATCCCACTAGGGCGCGCCTGGGAGTCCTGGCGCGCCCAGGTGGGTTGTGCCCACCTGGTGCACTTCCCTCTGGTATTATTTGCACCAGAAATTCAGAAATATTCAGGAAAAAATCGTATCAAATTTTCAGAGCATTCTGAGAACTTTTGTTTTTGGTTCATTTTTTTATTGCACGGGAAATTCGGAAAATAGACATAACATGGCATTTTATTTTATTTAACTAATAAAAACAAAAAACAAAAGGTAGGGACGGAAGGTAGTTCTTACTAAATTCATCAACTTCATACCGCTCAAAAATGGTTCATTAATAAGGTTGATCAGGTCTTATTAACAACCACTTTCGATTAGCATGAAACCAAAGAACTTTCGTAAATCACTAAGTTACCTCAATGGGGATATGAATGTCCCCAACAATAAGCATTTCATATTTCTTTTTGACAGTAGGTAGAGGTAAATGAAAACTTCCAATAGTGATTGTCGAAGATTTTTCAGTAACATTAATAGCATTCACTTGGAATTGTTTCTTCGAAAAGTGCACCGTATGCTCATTACCATTGATATGAAAAGTGAGTTTGCTTTTCTTGCAATCAATAACAGCCCCTGCAGTACTCAAGAAGGGTCTACCAAGGATAATCGACATGTTGTCGTCCTCGGGCATCTCAAGTATAACAAAGGCAGTCAAAATAGTAAAATTAGCAACAACAACGGGCACATCCTCACAAATACAGATAGGTATGGCAGTTGATTTGTCAGCCATTTACAAAGATACTTCAGTAGGTGTGAGTTTATTCAAGTCAAGTCTTTTATATAAAGAGAAAGGCATACCACTAACACCAGCTCCTAAATCACATAAAGCAGTTTTCACATAATTCTTTTTGATGGAGCAAGGTATAGTTAGTATTCCCGGATCTCCAAATTTTTTAGGTACTCCATCTTTATAAGTATAATTAGCAAGCATAGTGGAGATTTCAGCTTCCGCAATTTTTCTCTTATTAGTGATGATTTCTTTCATATACTTTGCATAAGGAGGCATTTTCAGGATATCAGTCAAGCGAGTACGCAAAAAGACTGGCCTCAGCATGTCAGCAAAGCGTTCAAATTCTTCATCATCTTTCTTTTTAGTTGACTTGGGTGGAAAAGGCATAGGTTTTTTGAACCCATGGTTCTCTTTCTTTACCGTGTTTCCTAGCAACAAAGTCTCTATTATCATACCTTTTATTCTTAGGTTGTGGGTTATCAAGATCAACAGGTGGTTCTATCTCAACATTATTATCTGGTTCTTTTCATTGGGTTCAACCTCTTCATGAACATTGGCATTATATTTTTCATTATCACTAGGTGGATGTTCATTACCAGACCGAGTTTCAGCATTTGAGATAGAAAAATCATTTTCATTATCAGGAGGTTTTTCTATTTCAGGTTCACTAGAAGCATGCAAAGTCCTATCATTTTTCTTCTTCTTTTTCTTTTTAGAAGGACCAGGTACATTAGCATTAGCTCTTTGAGAGTCTTGTTCAACTCTTTTTGGGTGTCCCTCAGGATAAAGTGGTTCTTGAGTCATTTTACCTCCTCTAGTTGCAACTCTAACAACAAAGTCATGCATGTTATTATTCATTTCATCAAGCAATTCTCTTTGAGATTTAGCAACTTGTTCTAACTAAGTTTGAACTATAGAAGCATGTTTTCCAACACCTCTAACATCATTTAAAATTCTAAATAGCAAGTCACTCAAGCGAGCAATCATATCAGAATAATATTTCAATTGTTTCATAACATTTGCATTGAAGTGATCTTGTTTTATAATGTAATTTTCAAACGCATAAAGGCACTGACTAGGATGCATATTGTGAGGATTGTCATTATCATAAACTTCATTAGAGAATTAACCTCTACCACCTTAGGCAGTGGTGGTGTATTAAGCCCATGTATTTCTTCAATAGGAGGTAAGTTTTTAACATCCTCAGATTTAATACCTTTTTCCTTCATAGATTTCTTTGCCTCTTGCATCTTCAGGACTGAGATATAATATACCCCTCTTCTTCGCAGTGGGTTTAGGCGGTGGTTCGGGAAGAGTCCAATTATCATAATTTTTTAATATGTTATTTAATAATTCTTCAGCTTGCCCAACAGTTTGTTCCCTGAAAACACAACCAACACAACTATCTAGGAAGTCCCTAGAAGCATCGATTAGTCCATTATAGAAGATATCAAGTATTTCATTTTTCTTAAGAGGATGAAAAGGCAAAGCTTTAAGTAATTGGCAAAGCCTCCCCCAAGCTTGTGGGAGACTCTCTTCTTTAATTTGCACAATGTTAAATATTTCCTGTAAAGTAGCTTGTTTCTTATGAGCAGGAAAATATTTTTTAGAGAAGTAGTAAATCATATCCTGGCGACTACGCACACAACCAAGAGTAAGAGTATTGTACCAAGCTTTAGCATCACCCTTTAATGAGAAATGAAATAATTTGAGAACAAAGTAATAGCGAGTTTTCTCATCATGAGTAAAAAGGGTGGCTGTGTCATTCAACTTAGTAAGATGTGCCACAACAGTTTCAGTTTCATAACCATGGGAAGGATCATATTCAACCAAAGTAATTAACTCTGGGTCAACAGAGAATTCATAATCCTTATCATCAATAAAGATAGGTGAGGTAGCAAACTTAGGATCATATTTCATTCTAGCATTCAGAGATTTTTATTTATACTTGCATAATAATTTCTCTAAATCATCTCTATCCTTACAAGCAAGAATATCTCTAGATGTCTCCTCATTCATAACATAACCTTCCGGTACCTTAGGCAATTCATATCTAGGAAGGCTAGTTCTAGTAGGAGTTTCAGGAGTTTCAGTTTCAAGCTTATCATCAGATTCAACAACATCATGTTGTATTACTCTAGCAATTTGTTCATCAAGAAATTCACCAAGTGAGACAACATCATTATCAAGCATGGTACTAGCATCATCATAAGCATTATCCATAGCAGAAGTAGCGTCATCAATAACTTGCGACATAGTAGAATTGATAGCATGTGGTGGAGTTGCAAGTTTACTCATAACAGAAGGTGAATCTAAAGCAGAACTGGATGGCAGTTCCTTACCTCCCCTCGTCTTAGAGGGAAAAATCTTAGTCTTACCATCCTTCATATTCTTCATAGTGATAATATGATAATAATCCCAAGTGACTCAACAAATATTACTATGCTCCCCGGCAACGGCGCCAGAAAAAGGTCTTGATAACCCACAAGTATACGGGATCGCAACAGTTTTCGAGGGTAGAGTATTCAACCCAAATTTATAGATTCAACACAAGGCGAGCCAAATAATATTTGTAAGTATTAGCAGCTGAGTTGTCAATTCAGCCACACCTGGAGATTAATTATCCACAGCAAAGTGATCAGTAGCAAAGTAGTTTGATAGTTTTGGTAGTAGTAACAGTAGCAATGATAACAGTAACAGTGATAGCAGTATTTTGTAGCAAGTGTAACAGTGATGATAGTAGTAGTGAGTTAGCAGAAACAATATAAAATAAATTTGTAGGCATTGGGTCGATGACTTGTTGGATGATATTCATCATGAGACAGTTATAACCTAGGGCGATACGGCACTAGCTCCAGTTCGTCAATATAATGTAGGCATGTATTCCGTAAATAGTCATATGTGCTTATGGAGAGAACTTGCATGACATCTTTTGTCCTACCCTCCCGTGGCAGCGGGGTACATATTGGAAACTAAGGGATATTAAGGCCTCCTTTTAATAGAGAACCGGAACAAAGCATTAACACATAGTGAATACATGTACTCCTCAAACTACTGTCATCACCGGGAGTGGGCCCGACTATTGTCACTCCGGGATTGCCGGATCATAACATGTAGTAGGTGACTATAACTTGCAAGATCAGATCTAAAACATGGATATAATGATGAAATCATAAACGGTTCAGATCTGAGTTCATGGCACCCGGTCCCAAAGTGACAAGCATTAAGCATAGCAAAGTCATAGCATCAATCTAAGAACATAGTGGATACTAGGGATCAAGCCCTAACAAAACTAACTCGATTACATGATGAATCTAATCCAACTCCTCACCGACCCGCGAGCCTACGAAGGAATTACTCACTCCCGGTGGGGAGCATCATGGAATTGTCGATGGAGACAAGGTTGTCAGAATCGCAATTTTGAATCGGATAGGAACTCCGATGGTAGGATCGCAAATCGTAGAATCTTCACTATATGAATCGTAGAAACGTAGATTCTATGAAGTAAAATCATAGAATCAGAGGGGTTACTTTGGATCGTAAAGTCATACAATCTTATAACAGAATCGTGATTCTGACAACCTTGGATGGAGAAGGGTTGGTGATGATGAAGAACGAAGATCCCCCTCTCCGGAGCCCCCAAACAGACTCCAAATCTGGCCTCCCGATGAAGAACAGGAGATGACGGCGGCTCCGTCTTGTGGGTCGCGATAATTCTTTCTCCGTGATTTTTTTTCCTGAAAAATAGGATTTTATAGAGTCGGTTTCAGGGTCTGTGGGGACACCAGGTGGGGACAACCCACCTGGGTGCGCCTGGTGAGGGGGGCGCACCCTGGTGGTGGGTTGTGCCCACCTAGGTGCCCCTGTATAAAAATTCCTCGCAAAGTTTCATTCCATGCCGAGAACTTTTATTTCTGCACAAAAACAGCACCATGGCAGTTTTGCTGAAAACAGCGTCAGTCCGGGGTTAGTTTCATTCAAATCATGCAAAATTAGAGTCCAAAACAAGAGGAAAAGCGTGAGGGAAAGTAGATACGTTGGAGACGTATCACGAACATCACAAGCGGAGGATAGGGACCCGCCGGTAGCTGTGGGTTTCCTCCCTCACCGCCGATGACCACGTGAACAATGTACCTAGTCCCTTACACACCCCGGCCAAAGGGATTCGGCCGAATCTGTGACCAGCTGTGAGTAGAGAGAGAGAGTCGCTACCGCTATCTTGTTTAGATTTGGAGAGGATGAGAGAATGAAGAGAGCAACTCTAGTAAAGCAAGCGCTCAGGCTCCTGGCTATATATAGTGGAGTGATTATCTTTTCTCTCCACAACAAGCGTTTCAATTTGTGTACGTGGCATTAAAGAAAAGAAACTCTATTTTAACGTGACTAACTACACGATGCACTTTGTACTGTACAGTACTACTCCTACTTACTAGTACTACTAGTAGTATTGTTCACTTGTGCTCCCTAGCCCTCCAATCATTGAGCAACCCCACGGGTAAATAAACATATAGTACTAGTACAATTTATATAGAACGAACAACCTTGAACTATTTTGGCTTTGAGATATCGATGGTACAGCTTGACCACATTGCATCAATGGACTCAGTACTTTGAAGTAACGTATACATATAAACACAATCACGGTTTACATTCCGAATCGCTAGCAAAAGCTTGAATTGTATTTGTTTACATGTACCACCTTTTTCTTTTGGTTTCTGCTCCATGGCGCAATTCATCGATACAAAATTATACTAGGAGTACTTAAAAGTTGAGGGAGGGGCTTTTCCCGGGCTGTACGCGCGGCGATTTTCGCGTAGCCGGCTTGACAGAGAGGCGAGGAGGATGAGGGACTAGCGGATTCAAATTAATGTTGGAAAGGCAGGGCTATGTGATTTCACGGCTTGTTACTGCTAGAAAGATGGGGTCTTGTGATATGACTACTCATTATAGTCATTATTACTACGACGCTACAACCGAGGTGATGCCCCCCTTTCGTTCCCCACTCTAATCTTGTGCATGACACGCCGACCCTGGTGTTGGCTCTCCCACATGCCAGCGACGTAAGAAGGAGCAAAGAATCATGCGGTATATTGGTCCCCATTGTATTTTGTGTCAAATTTTGACTATAGATTGAACTAACAAAATGTGCATGCATGTTACTGATACGTCTCCAACGTATCTATAATTTTTGATTGTTCCATGCTATTATATTACCCCTTTTGGATGTTTGTGGGCTTTATTTTACACATTTATATCATTTTTGGGACTAACCTACTAACCGGAGGCCCAGCCTGTATTGCTGTTTTTTTTCCTATTTCAGTATTTCGAAGAAAAGGAATATCAAACGGAGTCCAAACAGAATGAAACCTTCGGGAGCGTGATTTTTGGAACGAACGTGATCCAGAGGACTTGGAGTGCAAGTCAAGAAGCAGCCGAGGCTCCCACGAGATAGGAGGGCGCCCCCCTGTAGGGCGCGCCCCCTGTCTCGTGGGCCCCTTGGGCGGCCACTGATGTACTTCTTCCTCTTCCTATATATACCTACGTACCCAGAAAACATCCAGGAGGAGGACGAAACACAATTTCCACCATCGTAACCTTTTGTATCCGCGAGATCCCATCTTGGAGCCTTCACCGGCGTTCTGTCGGAGGGGGAATCGACCATGGAGGGCCTCTACATCAATATCCTTGCCCCTCCGATGAGTTGTGAGTAGTTTACCACAGACCTACGAGTCCATAGTTATTAGCTAGATGGCTTCTTCTCTCTTTTTGGATCTCAATACGATGTTCTCCCCCTCTCTTGTGGAGATCTATTCGATGTAAACTCTTTTTGCGGTGTGTTTGCCGAGATCCGATGAATTGTAGGTTTATGATCAAGTTTATCTATGAATAATATTTGAATCTTCTCTAAATTCTTTTATATATGATTGAGTTATCTTTGCAAGTCTCTTCGAATTATCAGTTTGGTTTGGCCTACTAGATTGATCTTTCTTGCCATGGGAGAAGTGCTTAGCTTTGGGTTCAATCTTGCTGTGTCCTTACCCAGTGACAGGAAGGGTTGCAAGGCACGTATTGTATTCTTGCCATTGAGGATAACAAGATGGGGTTTATATCATATTGCTTGAGTTTATCCCTCTACATCATGTCATCTTGCTTAATGTGTTACTCTGTTCTTATGCACTTAATACTCTAGATGCAGGCAGGAGTCGGTCGATGTGTGGAGTAATAGTAGTAGATGCAGGCAGGAGTCGGTCTACTTGTGGCGGACGTGATGCCTATATACATGATCATGCCTAGATAATCTCATAATTATTCGCTTTTCTATCAATTGCTCGACAGTAATTTGTTCACCCACCGTAATACTTATGCTATCTTGAGATAAGCCACTAGTGAAACCTATGGCCCCGGGTCTATCTCTTATCATATTTGCTTTCAATCTACTTTTATTTGCATCTTTACTTTTTGCATCTATATTATAAAATACCAAAAATATATTTATCTTATCTTAGTGTCTTTATTAGATCTCACTTTCGCAAGTGGCCATGAAGGGATTGACAACCCCTTTATTGCGTTGGTTGCGAGTTCTTTGTTTGTTTGTGTAGGTGCGTGGGACTTTTGAGGAGCCTCCTACTGGATTGATACCTTGGTTCTCAAAAACTGAGGAAAATACTTACGCTACTATCGCTACATCACCCTCTCCTCTTCGAGGAAAACCAACGCAAGCTCAAGACGTAGCAAGAAGGATTTCTGGCGCCATTGCCGGGGAGGTCTTCGCTCAAGTCAAGACATACCAAGTACCCATCACAAACCCATCTCCCTCGCATTTACATTATTTTCCATTTGCCTCTCATTTTCCTCTCCCCCACTTCACCCTTGCCGTTTTATTCGCCCTCTCTTTCCCAATCTCCTCCTCTCTCTTTTTGCTTGCCTTTTTCTGTTTGCTTATGTGCTTGTTTGACTTATGGCTTCACCTAAGGGTCCTGACCACCTTCTCAGAAGGATGGATGAGATTGAATCAAATATTAGAAGCTTTATGAATTTGCAATTTGAGCATAATAATTTCTTTAGAAAAGAGCTTAAGGAACAAAAAGATTTTTTGGGTTTTATGAACAAAGAACTTGATGATATGAATAAAGAATTTTATGGTGTTAATGCTCAAATTACCCGTCTTGAAAATGTTATAGCCAAATTTTCTGATAAGCAAGCCACCTTAGTCAATAAGATGGCCGCTAAGCCAGAAAAGTTAGATGAAAATAATGATGAGGATCTTAAAGTTATTGATGCGTCTCCTATTAGATCTATGTTTTGCAATATGAATTTTGATGATTATGGGACTGATGATGAATCAACTTTGCCTAGAAGGCGTCCCAAAAATTCGGAGTCTTTAGATCTTGATGATAAATTTGGTAAAAGTAGGATTGGAGAGTCCTCAACTTCAAATAACATTGAACCTACTATCTCGGATTTCAAGGAATTTGATTATGATAATTGTTCTTTAAAAGGTTGTATTTCCTGGTTGCAATCCGTTGTTAATTCTCCTCATGCTTATAGTCAAAACAAAGCTTTTACCAAGCATATTGTTGATGTCTTGATGCAATCTTATGATGAAAAACTTAATTTGGAAGTTTCTATACATAGAAAACTTAATGATGAGTGGGAACCTACTATAAAGATTAGAATTAAAGATCATGAGTGTTTTGCTTTGTGTGATTTGGGTGCTAGTGTTTCCACGATTCTGAAAACTTTATGTGATATTCTAGGTTTCCATGATCTTGATGATTGCTCTTTAAATTTGCACCCTGCGGATTCCACCATTAAAAAGCCTATGGGAAGGATCAATGATGTTCTCATTGTTGCAAATAGAAATTTGGTGCCCGTGGATTTTATCGTTCTTGATATAGATTGCAATCTTTCTTGCCCTATTATTCTTGGTAGACCTTTCCTTAGAATGATTGGTGCGATTATTGATATGAAGGAAGGGAATATTAGATTCCAATTTCCATTAAAGAAAGGCATGGAGCACTTTCCAAGAAAGAAAGTCAAATTACCTTATGAATCTATCATGCGGGCTACTTATGAATTTAGTGCCAAAGATGGCACCCGTTAGATCTATCTTTGCTTTTATGCCTAGCTAGGGGCGTTAAACGATAGCGCTAGTTGGGAGGCAACCCAATTTTCTTTATGTTTTTTTGTTTTTGCTCCTGTTTAGTAATAAATCTTGCATCTACCTTCTGTTTAGATGTGTTTTTATCTTTTAATTAGTGTTTGTGCCAAGTAGAACCTATAGTATAACCTATGGTGATAGTTGATTTGATTCTGCTGAAAAATAGAAACTTTGCGCGCACGAATATAATTTTGTTAAATCACAAGAACGTTATTTTGTGTTGATTCTTTTTGCTGCTTCAATAAACAAATTGTACATGACTTCCTATTTTGGTAGGATTTTTAGAGTTCCAGAAGTTTGTGTTAGTTGCACATTGCTACAGACTGTTCTGTTTTTGACAGATTCTATTTTTCGTGTGTTGTTTGCTTATTTTGATGCATCTATGGCTAGTAAAATAGTTTATAAACCATGGAGAATTTGGAATACAGTAGGTTTAACACCAAAATAAATAAAGAATGAGTTCATTACAGTACCTTACGTGGTGGTTTTGTTTTCTTTCACTAACAGAGCTTATAAGATTTCCTGTTAAGTTTTGTGTTGTGAAGTTTTCAAGTTTTGGGTAAAGCTTTTATGGACTATGGAATAAAGGGTGGCAAGAGCCTAAGCTTGGGGATGCCCATGGCACCCCAAGATATTCAAGGATAGCCAAAAGCCTAAGCTTGGGGATGCCCCGGGAAGGCATCCCCTCTTTTGTCTTCGTTCATTGGTAACTTTACTTGGAGCTATATTTTTACTCGCTACATGATATGTGTTTTGCTTGGAGCATCGTGTATTATATTAGTCTTTGCTTTTTAGTTTACCACAATCATCCTTGCTGTACACACCTTTTGGGAGAAGCCTATTTGATTAGAATTTGCTAGAATACTTTATGTACTTCACTTATATCTTTTGAGCTTGATAGTTTTTGCTCTAGTGCTTCACTTATATCTTTTAGAGCACAGTGGTGTCTTAATTTTGAAGAAATTATTAGTCTCTCAGGCTTCACTTATATTATTTTGAGAGTCTTTTAGAACAACATGGTATTTGCTATGGTTTTAAAGTTGGTCCTAGAATGATGAGCATCCAAGTTGGGTATAATAAAAACTATCATAGAAAGTGAATTGGATGCTATGATCAATTTGATGCTTGATAATTGTTTTGAGATATGGAGGTAGTAATATTAAATTCATGCTAGTTGGGTGATTATGAATCTAAAGAATGCTTGTGTTGAAGTTTGTGATTCCCGTAGCATGCACGTCTGGTGAACCGCTTTGTGATGAAGTTGGAGCACAATTTTATTTATTGAGTGTCTTCCTTATGAGTGGCGGTTGGGGACGAGCGATGGTCTTTTCCTACCAATCTATCCCCTAGGAGCATGCACGTAGTGCTTTGGTTTTTCATGACTTCTAAATTTTTGCAATAAGTGCATGAGTTCTTTTGATTAATGTTGAGTCCATGGATTATACACACCCTTTCACCCTTCCACCATTGCTAGCCTTTCTTGTGCCGCGCAACTTTCGGCGGTACCATACACCCACCATATACCTTCCTCAAAACAGCCACCATACCTACCTATTATGGCATTTCCATAGCCATTCCAAGATATATTGCCATGCAACTTTCCACCGTTCCGTTCATATGACACACATTACTTTTTTCATATTGCTCTTTGCATGATCATGTACTTGACATTGTATTTGTGGCATGGCCACCTTCATAATTTTCATACATGTCACTCTTGATTCGTTGCATATCCCGGTACACCGCCGGAGACATTCATATAGAGTCATATCTTGTTCGAGCTTTGAGTTGTAATTCTTGAGTTGTAAATCCATAAAAGTTTGATGATCTTCATTATTAGAGCATTGTCCTAGTGAGGAAAGGATGATGAAGACTATGATTCCCCCACAAGTCGGGATGAGACTTCTGACTTTTAAAAAAAAGAGAAAAAAAGGAAAAAAAAAGAGGAAGGCCAAAAAGAAAGGCCAAAGAAAAAAAAGAAAAGAAAAAAATAAAAAGAGAGAAAAAGAGAGAAGGGACAATGCTACTATCTCTTTTTCCACACATGTGCTTCAAAGTAGCACCATGATTTTCATGATAGAGAGTCTCATATGTTGTCACTTTCATATACTAGTGGGAATTTTTCATTATAGAACTTGGCTTGTATATTCCAATGATGGGCTTCCTCAAAAATGCCCTAGGTCTTCGTGAGCAAGCGAGTTGGATGCACACCCACTTAGTTTCTTTTGTTGTGCTTTCATATATTTATAGCTCTAGTGCATCCGTTGCATGGCAATCCCTACTCACTCACATTGATATCTATTAGTGGGCATCTCCATAGCCCGTTGATACGCCTAGTTGATGTGAGACTATCTTCTCCTTTTTTGTCTTCTCCACAACCACCATTATATTCCACATTTAGTGCTATGTCCATGGCTCACGCTCATGTATTGCGTGAAAGTTGAAAGAGTTTGAGATTATTAAAGTATGAAACAATTGCTTGGCTTGTCATCGGGGTTGTGCATGATTAAATAATTTGTGTGATGAAGATAGAGGAATAGCCAGACTATATGATTTTGTAGTGATAACTTTCTTTGGCCATGTTATTTTGAGAAGACGTGATTACTTTGATTAGTATGCTTGAAGTATTACTATTTCCTATGTCAATATGAACTTTTTTTTGTATCATTTGGATCTGAAAATTCATGCCACAATAAAGAAAATTACACTGAGAATTATGCTAGGTAGCATTCCACATCAAAAATTTCTTTTTTATCATTTACCTACTCAAGGACGAGCAGGAATTAAGCTTGGGGATGCTTGATACGTCTCCAACGTATCTATAATTTTTGATTGTTCCATGCTATTATATTACCCCTTTTGGATGTTTATGGGCTTTATTTTACACATTTATATCATTTTTGGGACTAACCTACTAACCGGAGGCCCAACCCGTATTGCTATTTTTTTTTGCCTATTTCAGTATTTCGAAAAAAAGGAATATCAAACGGAGTCCAAACAGAATGAAACCTTCGGGAGCGTGATTTTCGGAACGAACGTGATCCAGAGGACTTGGAGTGCAAGTCAAGAAGCAGCCAAGGCTCCCACGAGATAGGAGGGCGCCCCCCCTGTAGGGCGCGCCCCCCTGTCTCGTGGGCCCCTCGGGCGGCCACCGACGTACTTCTTCCTCATATATATACCTACGTACCCCGAAAACATCCAGGAGGAGGACGAAACACAATTTCCACCACCGCAACCTTCTGTATCCGTGAGATCCCATCTTGGAGCCTTCGTCGGTGTTCTGCCGGAGGGGGAATCGACCATGGAGGGCCTCTACATAAACATCCTTGCCCCTCCGATGAGTTGTGAGTAGTTTACCACAGAGCTACGGGTCCGTAGTTATTAGCTAGATAGCTTCTTCTCTCTTTTTGGATCTCAATACGATGTTCTCCCCCTCTCTTGTGGAGATCTATTCGATGTAAACTCTTTTGGCGGTGTGTTTGTCGAGATCCGATGAATTGTGGGTTTATGATCAAGTTTATCTATGAATAATATTTGAATCTTCTCTGAATTCTTTTATGTATGGTTGAGTTATCTTTGCAAGTCTCTTCGAATTATCAGTTTGGTTTGGCCTACTAGATTGATCTTTCTTGCCATGGGAGAAGTGCTTAGCTTTGGGTTCAATCTTGTGGTGTCCTTACCCAGTGACAGAAAGGGTTGCAAGGCACGTATTGTATTGTTGCCATCGAGGATAAGAAGATGGGGTTTTTATCATATTGCTTGAGTTTATCCCTCTACATCATGTCATCTTGCTTAATGCGTTACTCTGTTCTTATGAACTTAATACTCTAGATGCAGGCAGGAGTCGGTCGATGTGTGGAGTAATAGTAGTAGATGCAGGCAGGAGTCGGTCTACTTGTTGCGGACGTGATGCCTATATACATGATCATGCCTAGATAATCTCATAATTATTCGCTTTTCTATCAATTGCTCGACAGTAATTTGTTCACCCACCGTAATACTTATGCTATCTTGAGAGAAGCCACTAGTGAAACCTATGGCCCTGGGTCTATCTCTTATCATATTTTCTTTCAATCTACTTTTATTTGCATCTTTACCTTTTGCATCTATATTATAAAATACCAAAAATATATTTCACTTATCTTACTGTCTTTATTAGATCTCACTTTCGCAAGTGGCCGTGAAGGGATTGACAACCCCTTTATTGCGTTGGTTGCGAGTTCTTTGTTTGTTTGTGTAGGTGCGTGGGACTTTTGAGGAGCCTCCTACTGGATTGATACCTTGGTTCTCAAAAACCGAGGGAAATACTTACGCTACTATTGTTGCATCTCCCTCTCCTCTTTGAGGAAAACCAATGCAAGCTCAAGACGTAGCTGTCAGGACCCCGACTCAATGCCACATCGATCTAGCATGTAACACCTCATATCACTTTGCGGCCTCACGCACGGTATTCCCACGGGTGTTGCCTTACCTTTGCCCGGGACCGTTTGCGCCTTTTGGCACACGTATATGATAGTGTCGTTAGCATCCATATGATAAGGAGCCCGGGTTTGACATGGCTAGTCGTAAACCCAACGTGGCACAAACTTACAGGGATAGGCATCCATGACCCAGCAACGAACGTGTTGGTCATCAGCAAGTGAATCCGGGCTGTAGCACTGGGCTAGCAGGACTCCGGTAAAGCGGGCTATAGCAGGCTAACAGGACTCCGGCATTCATCGCGTGACATTTTCCTGAAGGGACAGACACAAGAACAAAGAAGGACACATGTCGGCCAGCCTAAGTGTTCCGAAGCAGTAGCAAGCTACCATGGCACAGTGGAAGCACTAGGAGACATTACCCGGTAAGAGAGGCTACTAAGGATAAACAATTAGATAGTCAGATCCCACACATACCAAGCATTTCAATCATACACACAATATGCTCGATATGTGCAAATACAACAAGGCATCACAACATGACTCTACAACACAAGTATTTTATTAAAAGGCTCAGAGAGCCATACATATCATACACACAAGTACGGGTCACACGACCCAGCATTCAAGTCATACAAGCATACATGCCAACAGCGGAAGTAACTTTTCTGAGTACAGACAACTAGTAAAATAAAACAGGCTTAGGTAAGCCTGGCTATACCACATGGTCCTTCATGAGCTCAGGATCACCACCTGGGCTTCAGCCTACTCATCGATATCGACATCTACGAAGAACCCATCAGAAGGGGTTGCAGCGACTTCTATAAAACATAAATTAAGCAACATGAGTACAAAGGTACTCAGCAAGACTTACATAAGATGCTACATACATGCACATTATCAAGAAGGGTTGGTGGGGTTTTTGCAGCAAGCCAGCTTTGACTCTTGGCTAAGCTATCTTACGAGACTCCAACTTGAAATGGTTTTGTGCACTCGAGTCCACTACTCACCACTTCAATACACTACCGAGGATCCACCTCCGTCATCCTACGGAAGAGCCATCCTCGGCACTCATGATTATCTTGAGGCTTTTAGCAGTATCCATTTACTTGTCTATGAACTGTATAGGCAACCAAGTAGTCCTTTACCGCGGACGCGGCTATTCGGATAGATGATGTTAACCCTGCAGGGGTGTACTTATTCATACACGCTTTCACCACTTACCGCCGTTTACACGACATGTACTCGGCAACCTTCAAGCGGAAGCCCAACGTGGGTGTCGGCCACGACCTACCTAAACACCTAAGTCTCTAGTCTAGGTTTATCGCCTATCCAGGTTCCATCACAGGGTGTCCGGCCGAGGTTTCCACATACGGCCCCGAACGATGTGTACAGGGTTCCGAGACACCTAACGGGTGCCCGGTATACCCGGCCACGTACCTACCGCATCACAGCCCACCCCGTGGGTCAGCGCTGCCCACGGCCTCCAGTAAGCTACAAACACCAGAAACTACTTGCAACTCCTGGACAGAGGACTAGGGTGAATAAGAAGCCGAGAGGGTCCATTGGTTTCGGGCCCAATGCATGGTAGTAGCTGATTCTTAAATCACACATACAGATCTTAGTGCTTAAGGACGGTTCCAATGAAACAAATCACCATGTACTCCTACATGGCCTCTCATCGATACCTTTACCAAATCGTGTTCCACACTTCACCCTCATTTCCGACATAAGCATTTCACTCTAGCCCATCACCCACACGAACCAGACCTGACTCGACTCTAAGCATAGCAGGCATAGCAAGGTAGGAACAACACATACATACGACTCTAGTGGGTTTCATCTAGTGGGTTTCATCTAGTTACGGTGGCAATGACACGTCATGCAGAGGAAATGGGTTCAACTACCGCAGCACAGAGCAGTTTGAATCGCGTTGTCTTAATGCAGTAAAAGAGAGCAGAAGCGAGAACATGGGATTGTATCGATATGATCAAATGGTTGGTTGCTTGCCTGATGGGTCCGTGCACTGATATTGTTCTTCGTTAGGGTATTTGCGGTACTCCTCGGGGGCAGAACCTGCCGTAGAGAGCACCGATACACAATCATCACCAAACAATATGCAAAAATATGATGCATGCATGAGACATGGCAAAATGAGTGTATTGGGCTAATGCAACTAAGACCAGATGGGTTTGAACCATTTTGAACCAAAGATTCAAGTTTCAAACTCATAAATGGCCCTTAATAGTGCTCTAACTTGTTCTTCACTAAACAGCAGGTTAGCTTGCTTAAACATGCATGAAACTAGTACAGATGGATAGATTGGATTTTTCTGATCATTTTTCATATATAACACTTTGCATTTGGAGCTACAGATTAATTTCTATGATTTTTTGAAGTTTGTGGTATTTTCTGGAATTTCCTGTGTGAAAATAATTCCAGTAAACAATTTACTACGTCAGCATTACGTCAGGTTGACGTCAGTGGTCAACGGGACAGTCCAGGTCAAACTTGATAGTGGGTCCCGCATGTCAGTGTAATTAGTTTAACTGAATATTAGTTAATACTAATCCTAATTAGTTAACAGGGCTGGGCCCCACCTGTCACTGACCCAGGGGAGGGTCAAACAGGGCCCACCCGTGGTCAAACGGGGGTCAGCGGAGTCAACTCACCGGCGTTTAGCCGTCGGCGAGGCCAAACGCGGTGGTGCAGGTGTGGGTTTCACCTACACGGCACCATTCGGGGCACCGTTGGGCTCTATGGATAGCTGGGAGCGAGCCGCGGTGGGTGGTGCAGGTGGCTGGGCTCGGGGTCGCCGGAAACGGCGCCGACAATGTGTTTGGCGGCAGCCAGAGCTCGGGTGAGCTCGAACCCGTCGCTAGGAAGCACGTCGAGGCACGTGAGTTAGTGCGTTGAGCTCCTGGGAGCGTGGTCATGTTAGTGGGCAGGGTGGCGCGGCCGTTGGGTGGCCGGAGCCTCGTTGGCGACGAGCTCCGCGGCGATGCGTGCGGGTGAGCTCGGTGTGCTTGCTGTGGTGCACGAGAAGGAGAGCGGAGAGGATAGGGACGTAGCCCAGCTCACGGTGGTTGCAACAGGGCGGACGGCGAGGTCGGGGATGAACCGGAGCAAGCGGGGCCGCGGAGGGCGATCTGGCCGGCAGGAGGTTGAAGACGAGCTTGGTGGAGACGGTGTAGAGCGTGCGAGCGCTCGGGGCTCGGCCTGCTCGACGGAGAGGAGGCCGGCGGAGCTCGTAGACATGATCGGGCGGCGCGGTGACGATGATGGCTACGGTTACGGCGGAGGAACGGCGGCGGCAGCGGCAGCCATGGCGGTGGAGAGCGAGGGAGAGAGACAGGGGGAGAATGGGCGTGTCTAGAGGGGTCGGAGCGTGACGTGGAGGTTGTCCAGGCCAGCAGAGCAGCGAGGGGAGGAAGCAGGGCGGCGGGCAGCTGCGTGGAGCATGCTGGTGCCGGCATCGAGCACCTGCCTGCCTGCCTGGCCAAGTCAAGCAGCTCGCTGGAGCGGTTGCTGGGCTGGGCCGGCTAGATGGGCCTGGTGTTGGGCTGCCAGGTAAGTTTCCCTCTCTCTCTTTTTATTTCTGTTTTCTATTTCTTCTGTAACTTTGTGGCTTTTCTAAAAATACCTAGGCACTTTCAAAAATCTCCAAACTGCTCATGCCCACTGTTTAGTTTAAAACCAACATGGAACATTTCAGTTTAGGATTATTTGGATACTTTAAAATATTTATAGAATTTAAATGTCCAAATTCAAATGCTTATGATTTAATTCAGAGACCTTAGGATGACCCAGAAAATTGTGCACCACTTTTGGCAGAGGTTCTGAGCCAAGACAAAAATGATGGACATTTTATAAGGGCATTTCAGGTTCATTGAAATTATTTTTAGTAAACCCTAGTTGGTTTTAGAAGGGGTTGGGGGTTCTGTCATCCCCATTTCAAGTTTCTGATGAAAGAAATGAACATGATGCAACACTCTAATGCATGAGCTAGCTAGGGTGTGACAACACACCCCCACTCAGAAAAATCTCGTCCCGAGATTTAGGTTCCTCCTGGAAGAAGGCGGGATACTCGAGTCGAAGACGATCCTCCCTTTCCCAAGTTGCTTCTTTCTCAGAATGGTGCGACCATTGATCCTTGGGAAACTTGATATTATGACGTCGAGTGGTACACTTGGCTTGATCGAGGATACGAATGGGGTACTCTCGATACGTGAGATTATCTTGAAGATCAAGCCTTTTGTGGTCCACTCCACGGATAGGATCCGAGAAGCAACGCCTGAGTTGAGAAACGTGGAAGACATCATGTACTCTGGAGAGATGCGGAGGTAGTTCCAATTGGTAGGCAACTTCTCCTTGTTTAGCGAGAATGCGAAAGGGTCCAATGTAACGAGGAGCCAATTTGCCTTTGATACCAAAATGATGGGTTCCCTTCAGAGGAGTAACCCGAAGGTAAGCCTTCTCGTCACCCTCAAAAGTCATAGCCTTATGTTTTCGGTCATATTGACTCCTTTAACGAGATTGGGCTGTTTTCAACTTTTCACGAATGATGCGAACTTGCTCTTCTGCTTCCTGGATCATATCCGGGCCAAAGAAATGTCTTTCCCCGGTTTCTGACCAGTTAAGAGGCGTTCGACACCTTCGTCCATAGAGAACTTCAAAAGGGGCTTTACCCAAGCTAGATTGATAGCTATTGTTATAGGCAAATTCGGCAAATGGAAGGCATTTCTCCCAATCCATTCCAAATGAGATAACAGAAGCTCGGAGCATGTATTCTAGAATCTGGTTGACGCGTTCTACTTGACCACTTGATTGAGGGTGAAATGCGGTGCTAAAGGAAAGGTGGGTTCCCATAGCATTTTGGAAACTTTCCCAAAATCGAGAGGTGAAGAGACTTTCTCGATCCAAGTTGATTTCTAATGGAACACCATGGAGAGGCACTGTTCGGGAGATATAGAAGTCTACTAGCTGACTAGCGGTTATACTCTCGCAAACAGGCAAGAAATGGGCCACTTTGGAAAGACGATCGATATCGACGAAGATAGCGTTATTCCCTCTCTTGGTCCTGGGAAAACCGGTGATGAAGTCCATACCGATTTTATCCCATTTCCATTCAGGAATAGCTAATGGTTGAAGGGTGCCAGCAGGCCGTTGATGCTCTGCTTTTACACGACGGCAGACGTTGCAATTAGCAACAAATTGAGCAATGTCTCTCTTCATCCTAGTCCACCAGAACCTCTTGCGTAGGTCCTGATACATTTTAGTGCTACCGGGATGAATGGTGAGAGGAGATTCATGAGCCTCCTTAAGGATCAATCGCCTCAGGTTTCGCACTTTGGGAACCACTAGACGGTTCCCGAAGTATACGACTCCTTGATCATCAATGGAGAAACAGTCTGCAACTCCTTTCTTGATGTTTCTTTTGATACGGGAAATCCCTGGATCTACCTTCTGAGCTTTGATGATCTGATCCGTAAGGGTAGGTTTCTCCACAAGGTGGAAAGGAATTCTTGAGGAACGATGTGAAGGTTCAGTTTCCGAAATTCCTCATGGAGAAGTGGTTGACTTTGTTGCAACATCAGATTGTTGCAATAAGATTTACGACTTAGCGCATCAGACATGACGTTGGCTTTTCCTGGGGTGTAAGTTATCCCTAAGTTGAAATCTGTGATCAACTCGACCCAATGTCTTTGCCTGAGATTCAAATCCGGCTGGGTGAATATATACTTCAGACTTTGGTGATCGGTGAAGATTTCGCAACGATTACTGAGGAGGTAATGTCGCCAGGTTTTGAGTGCATGGACTACAGCTGCAAGCTCTAGATCATGAGTAGGATAATTTTCTTCATGTGGGTGCAATTGTCGTGAAGCATAAGCAATTACGTGATGATCTTGCATGAGAATGCAACCTAGTCCTTGTCGCGAGGTGTCGCAATAGATAACAAAGTCCTTGGAGAAGTCTGGTGGTACCAGTACGGGAGCAGAAGTCAGGCATCTTTTCAGTTCCTGAAAACTATGCTCGCATTGTGGGGTCCACTCAAACTTTTTATCTTTCTTGAGGAGTTCAGTTAGAGGTTTAGCAACTTTGGAGAAGTTCTCGACAAAGTGGCGACAATAGCTCGCTAAGCCAAGGAAACTCCCAACTTGCTTGACCGATTCAGGTGGAGTCCAGTTAAGAACGGCTTGAACTCGCTCGGGATTGACAGCAATACCCTTACCAGAAATTACATGTCCTAGATAGGTCACTTCTGGCAACCAAAATTCACATTTAGAAAATTTTGCATAAAGGCGATGCTCTCGAAGTTTCATCAACACTAGCCTTAGATGCTCAGCATGTTCTTCCTCGTTCTTGGAGTAGATGAGTATATCATCGAGGTAAACCATGACGAATTTATCCAAATACTCCATGAAGATTGAGTTCATTAACCGAGAGAAAGTGGCTGGGGCGTTGGTTAACCCGAAGGACATGACGGTGTACTCGTATTGGCCGTAACGAGTAACAAAGGCCGTTTTGGGAATGTCCTCGTTCCTGATTTTGATTTGATGGTAGCCCAACCTCAAATCCATCTTATAGAAGACTGAGGATCCAGCGAGCTGATCATACAGATCATCGATCCTGGGGAGCGGATACTTGTTCTTTATTGTGACCAAGTTGACGGGTAGATAATCTACAACCATCCGATTCTTACCATCCTTCTTCTTGACAAAGAGGACGGGGCAAGCCCATGGAGATGAACTAGGACGGATGAAACCCTTTTGCAAGGACTCATCGAGTTGTTTCTTAAGCTCGGCTAGTTCTAGTGGTGCCATCTTATAGGGTCTCCTAGAAATTGGGGCAGTTCCTGGAATGAGATCTATCACGAACTCGACATCTCTGTTAGGTGGAACACCTGGCAATTCTTCTGGAAAGACATCCGGAAAGTCACGGACTACCAGAATGTCTTCGAGGTCTGGCAAAGGATTGGCATTAAGAGAGTATAGCTGTCGCTTGGCTACTCGGGTCAAGACATTGACTATCTTTCCCGAAGGATGCGTAAGTTGAAAAGTCCTAGAGAAGCAATCAATCTTGGCATGATGGGCTGACATACAATCCATACCCAAGATGATATTAATATCCGAAGATTTGAGAGCTATCAATGATGCAAGGAAAACAAGTCTGTTAACTTGGATTTCATTCCCATGGCTCACCCTAGAGGTTTGCCATCTAGAACCAGGAGTAGAAATTTCCATGGTGGAAGGCATGCCACAGAATGCGATGTTATGCAAATGAGCATAGTTTTTGGATATGAATGAATGAGATGCTCCAGTATCGAAAAGAACAAATGCCGGCTGGCAATTAACAAGGAGCATACCGAGAATGACATTGGGATCCTCTTGAGCCTCTTCAGCTGAGACACAATTCACATGGCCACGTGCAGCGGTGGCCGGCTTGGCGTAGTACACCTTCCCTGTTGGCTTGCCACGGCCAAGAGCCTTTCCAGACTGGTTGGGGTTGATCTGGGGACACTCGCGCATGTAGTGGCCCGGTTCCCCACACTTGAAGCACGTCACAGAGCTGGTGCGTGGAGGAGCATTGTTGGTTGGCCCACCATAGGTCTTAGCTGGTGCATACTTCTGAGCTGGACGAGGCGCCTGATAGGATGGCCTCGTTGTGAACCTGGGTGGCAGGGCAGTTTTAGGCACCCACACCCGGCGCTTCTGTGGACCAGCACCGGATGAGGAACCCATGTCACGGCCATGCTTGTGTGTTGCTTCAAAATCAGTCTGACCCGTCTCAGCACTGATGGCTTTGTACACAAGCTTCTAAAAGGAGGTGCACTCGTGTAGACGGAGGTTTCGACGAAGCTCGGGGCTAAGTCCCTTGCAGAACCTTGCCTGCTTCTTGGCATCGGTGGAGACTTCCTCAGTCGCATAGCATGCTAGGTTACCGAACTCCCTGTTGTATGCGTCCACAGAGAGTCTACCTTGAGTGAAACTGCAGAATTCCTCATGCTTATGGTCCATAAGACCCTCCGGAATGTGATGTTCATGGAAAGCCTCACTAAATTTTGCCCAAGTAGTGACATGGCCAGCTGGGCGCATGGCTTCATAATTCTCCCATCAGAGACTGGCGGGGCCTTCAAGATGATAGGCAGCAAAAGTGACCTTATCAGCCTCAGCTACGAGTGCAGAATGCAGCTTATGAGTAATACTGTGAAGCCAGTCATCAGTGTCGAGAGGCTCGACGAAGTGGTGGAAGGTGGGTGGATGTAACTTGATGAAGTCGCTGAGCGACACCAAGTTATTCCTCTGATGATGTGTTGTGTTCTGTTCGACGTGCTCCAACAAACGGTTGGTCTCCCGCTTGTTTCTCTCAGCCTCCAGCATAACCTCGGCCAGAGAAGGAGGATGAGGCAGGTTTGCATCCCCAGCTCTACTGCCTTCGGCCTGCTCCAGGGGAGCAGGGTTGTTGCGGGTGTTGACCATCCTAGGAAAAACAAGACAATGGTTTAGTCCAGAATGATAAGATTCTGACATAGAAATGTAGAATGTAAGGAACAACTTAGAATGCAAGATGATCATCCGTATGACATGGTGAATACAGAAACTGCTACATTTATTCCATCGTCATACACACCATACAAGGTTTAGTACAAGACCAAACGGAGTACTACTACGGTGAAAGGAAGATTACATCTCACCGGAGGCATCCCAAGCTCCTATACATTATTTTTCTACACCTCCGGAAAGTGGTACACACTAAGTCATATCCCACAAGTCATGCGGGATGGTGGACGATATAACTGTTACATTACTAGTGGTGCTACTATCAGCTCAGGCATTTCCGTAGTAATCCTTATAGAAGTTACCCCATGTCCTGGAAGCTGCATGTGATCATCTGGAAACAGCCGATCCTGTGGAGCCTGCGGTCCATAAGGACTCGGGTGTGGCCTGGGACCATCAAACGTCGGCGGAAGAGGTCCACGGGGAGGAGTGATGCCCCCTACATCACGCCAATCCATACGGTTCGGCAGAGTAGACCACACGGGGTAGAGATCCCACATGTCCATATACCCTGCCTGCACAGCAGGTGCAAACCTGGTCAAGGTGGCCCAGTAATCAGATCGAGAGTTGAAAAGCTCCAATCGCAAGGCAGGTTTTCACGGTCCTTGTCCTCAAGCAACTGTGTGGTAGTGCGGAGCAGCGAATCCTCGTGAGAAGAGTCGGTGTAGATAGCTATGAAGTAACCTTCTGGCCCAGGAAGTGACATCGGCATATAGCGGAAGTTAGTGTTTCGAAGCAAGGAGGTTCTGGCCCATATAATAGTCATCATCGAATATGCAGCGTCTTGCACAGACATCTCGATGGTAACCCCAAGTCCATATGAGCAATGGAGGGGTTCAGTGGATCCAGGATAGCAAGGAAATATCCTGACGATGCAGAGGTATTGGCTTTGACTGAAGTCTCTATACTGCTCCTCAACAGTGTACTCAGGATACCAACAGTATCCAGCCTCGGTCATTACCCGGACCAACATAGTAGTATGGCCAGGTACATCGAGGCATCCAGTTAGACGAACCACTTGATTCTGGGTGCGGGAAGCCATCTGAAACACGATGTAATACAAAGGCATTAGAATTTCTAGCAGAAATTGGACAGCATAACGGCTGTAAATGCTCAAAAAAGATTTGAGACATTTTGCAAAGGATTGCATAGACACTCAACAATATCATATCAAGGTTCTGGGTCCATCTTAGCAACATAATGGGGTAATAGAACTGAACTAGGCTTGTAACCATCAAACCTATAAGGTACTACTAATTAGTAACACGTGAACCTAATAGAGAGAAGAGATCCTAATCCTTAACCCCCGGTGGAAGAATAGACTGACTCAGATCAGAATGCCATGAGGTAACGGAGTAAAAAGAGCCTTACGTTCCATCCCACAATCAATTCCCCTACATATAACTAAAGCATTTCTAGACTCAACATCGACCAGTTTGGCTTGGAGAACCTACAGGCAGTCCGGCTCTGATGCCAACGCTGTCAGGACCCTGACTCAATGCCACATCGATCTAGCATGTAACACCTCATATCACTTTGCGGCCTCACGCACGTTATTCCCACGGGTGTCGCCTTACCTTTGCCTGGGACCGTTTGCGCCTTTTGGCACACGTATATGATAGTGTCGCTAGCATCCATATGATAAGGAGCCCGGGCTGACATGGCTAGTCGCAAACACAAAGTGGCACAGACTTACAGGGACAGGCATCCATGACCCAGCATCGAACGTTTCGGTCATTAGCGAGTGAATCCGGGTTGTAGCACTGGGCTAGCAGGACTCCGATAAACTGGGTTGTAGCAGGCTAACAGGACTCCGGTATTCATCGCATGACATTTCCCCGAAGGGACAGACACAGGAACGAAGAAGGACACATGCCAGCCAGCCTAAGTGTTCCGGAGCAGTAGCAAGCTACCATGGCTCAGTGGGAGCACTTGGAGACATTTCCCGGTAAGAGAGGCTACTAAGGATAAACAACTAGATAGTCAGATCCCACACATACCAAACATTTCAATCATACACACAGTATGCTCGATATGTGCAAATACAACAAGGCATCACAACATGACTCTACAACACAAGTACTTTATTTGAAGGCTCAGAGAGCCATACATATCATACACACAAGTACGGGTCACACGACCCAGCATTCAAGTCATACAAGCATACAAGCCAACATCGGAAGTAACTTGTCTGAGTACAGACAACTAGTAAAATAAAAGAGGCTTGGTCCTTCATGAGCTCAGGATCACCACCTGGGCTTCAGCCTACTCATCGATATTGACATCTATGAAGAACCCATCAGAAGGGGTTGCAGCGTCTTCTATAAAATGTAAATTAAGCAACATGAGTACAAAGGTACTCAGCAAGACTTACATCACATCCTACATACATGCACATTATCAAGAAGGGTTGGTGGGGTTATTGCAGCAAGCCAGCTTTGACTCTTGGCTAAGCTATCTTACGAGACTCCAACTTGAAATGGTTTTGCGCACTCGAGTCCACTACTCACCGCTTGAATACACTACCGAGGATCCACCTCCGCCATCCTACGGAAGAGCCATCCTCGGCACTCACGCTTATCTTGAGGCTTTTAGCAGTATCCATTTACTTGTCTATGAACTGTATAGGCAACCAAGTAGTCCTTTACCGCGGTCGCGGCTATTCGAATAGATGATGTTAACCCTGCAGGGGTGTACTTCTTCATACACGCTTTCACCACTTACCGCCGTTTACACAACATGTACTCAGCAACCTTCAAGCGGAAGCCCAACGTGGGTGTCGGTCACGACCTACCTAAACACCTAAGTCTCTAATCCAGGTTTATCGCCTATCCAGGTTCCATCCGCAGGGAGTCTGGCTGAGGATTCCACATACGACCCCGAACGATGTGTACAGGGTTTCGAGACACCTAACGGGTGCCCGGTATACCCGGCCACGTACCTACCGCATCACAGGCCACCCCGCGGGTCAGCGCTGCCCACGGCCTCCAGTAAGCTACAAACACCAGAAACTACTTGCAACTCCTGGACAGAGGACTAGGGTGAATAAGAAGCCGAGAGGGTCCATTGGTTTCGGGACCAATGCATGGTAGTAGCTGATTCTTAAATCACACATACAGATCTCAGTGCTTAAGGATGGTTCCAATGAAACAACCCACCATGTACTCCTACATGGCCTCTCATCGATACCTTTACCAAATCGTGTTCCACACTTCACCCTCATTTCCGACATAAGCATTTCACTCTAGCCCATCACCCAGATGAACCAGACCTGACTCGACTCTAAGCATAGCATGCATAGCAAGGTAGGAACAAAACATACATATGGCTCAATCAACTCCTACACATGCTAGTGGGTTTCATCTAGTTACTGTGGCAATGACAGGTCATGCAGAGGAAATGGGTTCAACTACCGCATCACATAGCAGTTTGAATCGCGTTGTCTTAATGCAGTAAAAGAGAGCAGAAGCGAGAACATGGGATTGTATCGATATGATAAAATGGTTGGTTGCTTGCCTAATGGGTCAGTGCACTGATATTGTTCTTCATTAGGGTATTCGCGGTACTCCTCGGGGGCAGAACCTGCCGCAGAGAGCACCGATACACAATCATCACCAAACAAGATGCAACAATATGATGCATGCATCAGACATGGCTAAATGAGTGTATTGGGCTAATGCAACTTAGACCAGATGGGTTTGAACCATTTTGAACCAAAGATTCAAGTTTCAAACTCATAAATGGCCCTTAATAGTGCTTTAACTTGTTATGCACTAAACATCAGGTTAGCTTGCTTAAACATGCGTGAAAACAGTATAGATGGATAGATTGGATTTTTCTAATCATTTTTCATATATAACACTTTGCATTTGGAGCTATAGATTAATTTCTATGATTTTTTGAAGTTTTTGGTATTTTCTGGAATTTCCTGTGTGAAAATAATTCCAGTAAACAATTTACTGCATCAGCATTACGTCAGGTTGACGTCAGTGGTCAACGGGACAGTCCAGGTCAAACCTGATAGTGGGTCCCGCGTGTCAGTGTAATTAGTTTAACTGAATATTAGTTAATACTAATCCTAATTAGTTAACAGGGCTAGGCCCCACCTGTCACTGACCCAGGGGAGGGTCAAACTGGGCCCACCTATGGTCAAACGGGGGTCAGCAGAGTCAACTCGTCGGCGTTTAGCCGTCGGCGAGGCCAAACACGGCGGTGCAGGTGCGGGTTTCACCTACACGGCACCATTCGGGGCACCGTTGGGCTCTATGGATAGCTGGGAGCGAGCCGCGGCGGGTGGTGCAGGTGGTTGGGCTCGGGGTCGCCGGAAACGGCGCCGGTGACGTGTTTGGCGGCGGTCGGAGCTCGGGTGAGCTTGAACCCGTCGCTAGGAAGCACGTCGAGGCACGTGAGTTAGTGCGTTGAGCTCCTGGGAGCGTGGTGAGGTTAGTGGGCAGGGTGGCGCGGCCGTTGGGTGGCCGGAGCCTCGTCGGCGACGAGCTCCGCGGCGATGCGTGCGGGTGAGCTCGGTGTGCTTGCTGTGGTGCACGAGAAGGAGAGCGGAGAGGATAGGGAGGTAGCCCAGCTCACGGTGGTTGCGACGGGGCGAACGGCGAGGTCGGGGATGAACCGGAGCGAGCGGGGCCGCGGAGGGCGATCTGGTCGGCAGGAGGTTGAAGACGAGCTTGGTGGAGACGGTGCAGAGTGTGCGAGCGCTCGGGGTTCGGCCTGCTCGACGGAGAGGAGGCTGGCGGAGCTCGTAGACACACGGTGACGACGATGGCTGCGGTTACGGCGGCGGAACGGCAGCGGCAGCGTCGGCCATGGCGGTGAAGAGCGAGGGAGAGAGACAGGGGGAGAATAGGCATGTCCAGAGGGGTCGGGGCGCGATGTGGAGGTCGTCCAGGCCAGCAGAGCGGCGAGGGGAGGAAGCAGGGCGGCGGGCAGCTGCATGGCACGCGCTGGTGCCGGTGTCGAGCACCTGCCAGCCTGCCTGGCCAAGTCAAGCAGCTCGCTGGAGCGGTTGCTGGGCTGGGCCGGCTAGGTGGGCCTGGTGTTGGGCTGCCAGGTAAGTTTCCCTCTCTCTCTCTCTCTTTTTATTTCTGTTTTCTATTTCTTCTGTAACTTTGTGGCTTTTCTAAAAATACCTAGGCACTTAAAATCTCCAAACTGCTCATGCCCATTGTTTAGTTTAAAACCAACATGGAACATTTCAGTTTAGGATTATTTGGACACTTTAAAATATTTATAGAATTTAAATGTCCAAATTCAAATACTTATGATTTAATTCAGTGACCTTAGGATGACCTAGAAAATTGTGCACCACTTTTGGCAGAGGTTCTGAGCCAAGACAAAAATGATGGACATTTTAGAAGGGCATTTCAGGTTCATTGAAATTATTTTTAGTAAACCCTAGTTGGTTTCAGAGGGGGCTGGGGGTTCTGTCATCCCCATTTCAAGTTTCTGATGACAGAAATGAACATGATGCAACACTCTAATGCATGAGCTAGCTAGGGTGTGACAGTAGCAGTTACCAAAAATTATATCATTCAAAACTATGTTCAAATACGAATCCACCGACATAATTTTTGTTGACATGCATTAACATTTTGTTAGCTAAATCTTTGGTCAAAATTTGGCACAAACTACAAAGGTGACCTATAAACCAGGACGGAGATAGTATGTAGTACTAGTATATACTACTACTCACATTGGAGGAGTGCGAAACACGGCAGCCCAATGAACCAGTAGGCGATAGGCCATAGAAAACAATGTGGTGATATGGCCATAAAAAACAATGTACTATCATGGGAACGGATTTGACAGTAGAGATGGGGCGTACGTAGGAGAGGGGAGAATCCTAACTACGGTGAAGTTGTACACTAAGTTTTAGAAGTTCAAGCCCCTCTCGGAGGAGGTAAAAGCCCTACGTCTCGGTGCTGTGGGAGCTCTGTTGATTGGAGTATGAGTTATAGAGGGTGCGAACCCTTGTGCCTGAGGGGAGGGGTGGCTTATATAGAGTGCGCCGACCCCTTGCTGCCCTTAGTTACATAGGGGTTCAATGAGAGTTAAGTCCTGAACCTTACTGGTAAAGCCCGTATTAAATGATCTTTATGTCGACAGAGTGAATGCCTGACCGTTGCCATCCACGGGTGACTCTAGTCCTTCTGTACTCCAAGTGGATTCTTGTACGGTCGAGTGGAATTGGAATAACCGAGTCAGATATTCTGTCGAGTGGATTACGCTTCATGGGGATTTCAGTCGGTATCTTCTGTTGAACTTTATAGGCCTTGGACTCTTCTATAGCATCCTTGGGTAGGGCGTCTAGGTCAAGCCTAAGACCCTACCCTAGGAACATGTCATCGTCATTAGCCCCCAATTGGATTGAGGACCGAGTGAAGAAGGGCTGAAGTTGATTCCGACCTGATGCAATGTCCCAGAGACATCTTAGGGGCCAGGAAGTATATCAGGTATTTTATCCCTTTATTAGTCGCCTCGATCGATTTTGGCTTCTTGATCTTCCGAGTGAAGTAAGGAACATATCACATGAGCAGATTGGATTTGCAAATCTTCGATGTGATCGACTGCTTTCCGGAGCCCAGATTTCACGGGATTCGAAATTTGGGGAAGCGCTCGGGTCGGGACGCGGCACAGTAAGTGATATCTACTACACAACCTTCTTCTTGTAGATGTTGTTGGGCCTCCAAGTGCAGAGGTTTGTAGGACAATAGCAAATTTCCCTCAAGTGGATGACCTAAGGTTTATCAATCTGTGGGAGGCGTAGGATGAAGATGGTCTCACTACAAAAAAATACACCTCCATGATGATACGTGTTTGTCACAGTAGGTCGCGTTTTTTTCATGCATGTACATCCATGACAAATTTATGACAGAATCGAGATAGTCATACCTGTGCTATCGTAGAAGTGTTCGATGGCATTACCAAAATTATCATCACGGAAGTGTCCACTTCCATGACGATAAATCGCGCGTCACAGAAGTGCTTTTGTCAAGGGTGACCGACACGTGGCATCCACCGTAATGGAATGCCGTTAAGCTATCGGGTCGGGTTTTGGATCCGATAACCCGTTAACAGCCCCAACCAATGGGGATTTTCCACGTGTAAAATCATCATTGGCTGGAGGAAACACGTGTCGGCTCATTGTTGGGACAGATGTCATCCACTCATTGGACAGAAGGCGCCTATGATACGTCGACATGTGGCACGGCCCAATAGAGGCCCATTCCTGTGAAAAGGTCAGCCCGTTTGACTTGGTCAAAAGGTGACGGGCCGGCCCATGGAAAGCCTGTTAACGACCTGTTCGCATATAGCCCATTTACATCCCGCTAACCCAAGGCCCGTGACGCCCTATCCGAATTAGGCCCAGTAGCGTCATCTGGGCCATCCAATATGATTCCAGCCCATTTTCACTTCTGGCCCATGTATGGCCCATGACGTCTTTCGGCCCATATGAGGCCCTATGTAACTCTTGGCCTATTAACGGCCTGTGGTGAAACTGGCCCGTGATGAACAGTGTATTACTTTAGACCATTAACGGTCCGTGGTGAAACTGGTCCGTAATGAACAGTGTATCACTTTATACCCATTAAGGGCCTATTATTCAGTTGGGTCGTTTACAACCCATGCTATCTTTTGGCCTTCTCAGAGCCCATTTATTCTTGGGCTTATTTGCAGCATTCGGTTACTTACGACCCATTACTGTCATTTTCTGCTTGTGGGCCAAATTCAGCCCGTCGTTACAGTCGGCCCGTTTGTGGTCCATTAGTCTGTTGGGCCATTTTCATAGCATCACGAAATACGGCCTATTAACAGCCCATTATGGTCAGCCAATAAAACGTAGGATTTCCATTATAGGCCCGTCTACGGCCCATTAAAGGCCAGTACAAGACCCATAAATGAGTCGGCGGCCCATGGATCCTACGTGACGTAGAAGGCCCATGGATCCTGCGAGACATAGAAGGCCCATGGAGACTGCGAGACGTAGAAGGCCCATGGATCCTGTGAGACGTAGAAGGCCCATGGATCCTACGAGACGTAGAAGGCCCATGGTCGGGCGAGTTGGCCCCCGTTTGAACGATATAGCATATTCAAAGAATTATCCTACTCAATACTATCACCTCTAAAAAGCATACACTATACAACAAAGAGATCAAGGCATACAAAGGTAGAATAATCCTACACTATACAATAAAGAAATTACAGCCGATTATACCCACTGGGCATTATGGTATGGCACAGGTGATAATAAAGCATACACAAACAGCAAATTACATACACTAGGCAAATACGACTCATACATCATGGACGCGCATCAACTTAACTCCATTTGAACTATAATCTCTTCAGAAAATAGGATTGGCCGGATTCAAATAGCACAAATTTCAGTCTGCAAAATCTCCAATTCCTTCATGGTTACCTCGGTGTCTTGTTTCATTTTTTTTGACTCCTGCATCTAATACCTACATGTCCAATCTCAACTTGTTGATTATACGTTGACAATCATGTACACGTTCTCTTGCCACCTCTAGTTGATGCTCGAGAACATCAGCACATTCCAATTCCAATCCATAATCATTCGGTAACGGCCATGCCGCACTGCTCGCAGATTTATGTGTTGATGTCACTTTGTCCTGAAATGTTTCTGTAAGTACACATGACTAGGGCAAAAATATAGTTACAACGGTGAAGCGAACAAGACACTATTTTGTACTACATGGCAAAACATGACTAACAATAATGTTACACGTCACCTTCACAAAAAAATGTTACACGCCATGAAGCATTAGCAGGTGATATTTTAAAAATTATAAAAAAGATAGTCTGTGAAGCCTGCATACAGAAATCCCTCTTAGCTCACCAGAGGAGCATGATGTTGGGGCCCAATCGAAAACACAGACAAGTTACAAATTTAGACAACACGTTGCGTATAAGTAGGCAAGCAGTTGGCCATTCTGTACCTCAATTAAAGTCTTAGGGTGCATAATGAACAACAGAGGGTTTCATACAAACATACTACAACAGGCAAAACTATGCAATCATTAGCATAGTATAAACTAGATTGTGAGCCTCATGCAATAATAGTTGGTTAATAGACTTCAAAGCTTCAGGCACACTTCGGCAGAGTAATTAAATGGCAAGGCCTTTAATTATGTCAACTAATAGTGATACAAGTACCGAACATCAGGCATAATTATTTGGGCATCTCATTAAGTGAGGACAAATAAAGCAATTCAAAAGAGAAAATTAACTATGCCTGAAACAAACAAGGAATTGAACTATTGAGTTGCATACAGTGACTTACCTTAGCAGGTTGAAGAGGCTCAGCGCAGCTCCTACTTCTCTTGCAAGGCTCCTTCCTAACATCTTGTACTTGGAAATCCTCAATCTTATCTTCATTGCACCCCCTCTGCAAGGTGACACAAACTAGTTACTCGTCTCCTTGGAAGATAAATATGCATACTTTCCAGTCTGTGAACACAAAAGGATGAGATTATAACAAAACAACACCACATAATGAAACATGCCGCATCTCTTGCACTTGCACACAATGAAATGAGCATTTACTATGTCTGCACTACGTAAAAACTAGGCATACCTTCGAACTGGATCTCCAGGTACTCTTGGAGAGCCTACTGTAGTGTACAGCCAAACCTTTATTCACCTATGAGTTAGACAAGGCCCCACTACAGCAGCCCTTAGTGTTTAAATCGTTGACAAGCTCTGTTAGAGTGTTAGGTCAAGAACAGCAAGTAATCAAAGCAAACAGTCCTAGTATGGCTGGCTGATGCAAACAAGCAATTGAACGGATGTGTGAGCAAATCTTACATATCAAGAAAAGAAGCAAAGAAGGAGGCTTAAAGACCATCACTTGACTGACCAGATTTAAGGGGCATTTAAACATCATGTGCAACGTATGAACTAACATAAACATTGCATATTCCAGATTCTACAATGGAATGCACATGTATTAGGTTATGCCATGTATGATGATGCCTAAATGTACAGATAGCAGGCAGGAGTGATTCATCATTGCACGCACAATTGAATTGCAGGTTAAGGGCCAGTTTGATTCCGCCTTTTCAGGGTATATTGTCAAAATAAGCCATAAAAGATGTAAAGAAGTCATTTTTGAGTTATGGGCTTGGGCTTAACTAATTTCGCTTTGGAGGGGGGTGTTTCGGGTAGAACCTCACTAAAAATTGAAGGGAAGGGGAATAGTGAAATGACTCTGTTGTCTGCCTATATTACACTCAAAATGCAATTTCTGACGCCTGTGTCACACCTAACCCTCAAGTAAAAACAAACACGCAAGCATTCATTGCCATGCCCGCTTGCATCTCCTCTCCCCTTTCCCTCTACCTCGATCCCCTGCCTGTAGCACTAGGGTTCCTCCAGCAAGCCGTCGCCACTGGTCCCATCTGGCCTGGTCCTCGACAATGCTATGCCCAGCTAGGCTACATGGCCGGTGGGTAGGGCCAAATCTCCCTGGCTGCTCCTCCCTCTGGCGCCGCCCCTCATTCTCATGGTCTCCAGTAGCTGCTCCACTGTGGTTCGTCCAACGCACTACTCCAGCGGGCGCTGCACAACTACGGCTGATGCCACTCTGCGGCAGAAGGCACCTTGTTCCCCCTCCCCTCCTCCCAGGCCATGGCCTTGAGGTGCTATTGAAGGATGAGCTCATCCAACAAGGTGAGGATCTCCTCTAATTTTTTGCCAAATTTTCATTCTGATCCACTATACAATGAATTGCTATGAGCTGCTTCTGCTGCTGCTATATGATGCATTGCTGTGAGCTGCTCCTGCTGCTGCTATATGATGAATTGCTATGAGCTCCTGCTGCTGCACGATGAGTTGCTATGAGCTGCTGCTGCTATATGATGAATTGCTATGAGCTGCTGCTGCTGCTGCTATATGATGAGTTGCTACAAGCTGCTCCTGCTGCTGCTATATGATGAATTGCTATGAGGTACTCATGTTGCTGCTATATGATGAATTGTTATGAGCTGCTGCTGGTATATGATGAATTGCAGACTGCTGCTGCTGTATGATGAGTTGCTATGAGCTGCTGCTGCTGCTGCTATATGATGAGTTGCTACAAGCTGCTCCTGCTGCCGCTATATGATGAATTGCTATGAGCTGCTCCTGCTGCTGCTACATGATGAATTGCTATGAGCTGCTGCTGGTATATGATGAATTGCAGACTGCTGCTGTTGTATGATGAGTTGCTATGAGCTGCTGCTGCTGCTATATGATGCTTTCAGGTGGTGCTGCTATATGATAATAACCAGCCACTTGGACCATCGAATTTCAACAAATAATTGTTCTTCATTTAAATGTGGGTCATGCGTCCTTCGTTTAAATTAGGCAATGGGATATCTATGGAAAACATTGACCAAAGTAGATTGTGCCAAGTAGATGGTATCTTTGTATTTGCATTTCGAGAAAATAGTGACGGTCTGTTTTCCTATCATATTAATTACTGCACTGGGTTCAATTTGTGATGTTTGCAAGTCAAATTAATTTCCATATGTGCAGCAAAATGAAAAATATATATAATGCAATCTAGACTTTCCACTGATAATACCAAAGATAAGCTGAAAACGCAATGAAAAGAACTGGTTGGCGTATTACATGGAGCTCATATTCACAGGTGCTTATTTTCTTAGGATAACTCGTAATAACTGTCCCTAAGAAACTTGGCTAATAGAACTGGCATACAAATAACATGTCACGATGATTGCAATGGAGGAGTGACGTACCATAGCATTAAAGGAAATATGCCCTAGAGGCAATAATGAAGTTATTATTTATTTCCTCGTATCATGATAAATGTTTATTATTCATGCTATAATTGTATTAACCGGAAACATGATACATGTGTGAATACATAGACAAAACTATAGTCACCAGTATGCCTCTACTTGACTAGCTCATTAATCAAAGATGGTTATGTTTCCTAACCATAGACATGTGTTGTCATTTGATTAGTGGGATCACATCATTAGAAGAATGATGTGATTGACATGACCCATCCTGTTAGCCTAGCACTTGATCGTTTAGTATTCTGCTATTGCTTTCTTCATGACTTATACATGTTCCTGTAACTATGAGAATTATGCAACTCCCGTTTACCGGAGGAACACTTTGGGTACTACCAAACGTCACAACGTAACTGGGTGATTATAAAGGAGTACTACAGGTGTCTCCAAAGGTACATGTTGAGTTGGCGTATTTCGAGATTAGGTTTTGTCACTCCGATTGTCAGAGAGGTATCTCTGGGCCCTCTCGGTAATGCACATCACTATAAGCCTTGCAAGCAATGTAGCTAATGAGTTAGTTATGGAATGATGTATTACGTAACGAGTAAGGAGACTTGCCAGTAACGAAATTGAACTAAGTATTGGATACCGACGATCAAACCTCGGGCAAGTAACATACCGATGACAAAGGGAACAACATATGTCGTTATGCGGTTTGACCGATAAAGATCTTCGTAGAATATGTAGGAACCAATATGGGCATCCAGGTCCCGCTATTGGTTATTGACCGAGAATGGTTCTAGGTCATGTCTACATAGTTCTCGAACCCGTAGGGTCCGCACGCTTAACGTTTTGATGATAGTTTTATTATGAGTTTATAATTTTTGATGTACCGAAGTTTGTTCGGAGTCCCGGATGTGATCACGGACATGACGAGGAGTCTCAAAATGGTCGAGACATAAAGATTGATATATTGGAAGCCTATGTTTGGACATCGGAATGGTTCCGGGTGAAATCGGCATTTTACCGGAGTACCGGGAGGTTACCGGACGCCCCCCCCCCCGGGGGTTATTGGGCCTACATGGGCGTCGAGGGAGAAGAGAGAAGGAGGCAGGAGGGGGCCGCGCGCCCCTCCCCTTCCTAGTCCGAATAGGACAAGGGAAGGGGGCGGTGCCCCCCCTTTCCTTCTCCTCTTCCTCCTCTTTCCCTCCTTCTCCTACTCCTACTTGGAAAGAGGGAGTCCTACTCCCGGTGGGAGTAGAACTCCCCCCTTGGCGTGCCCTCCTTGGCCGGCAGCCTCCTCCCCCCTGGCTCCTTTATATACGGGGGCGGGGGGGCACCCCATAGACACACAAGTTGATCTACGGATCGTTCCTTAGCCGTGTGCGGTGCCCCCCTCCACCATATTCCACCTCGGTCATATCGTCGCGGAGTTTAGGCGAAACCCTGCGCCGGTAGAACATCATCATCGTCACCACGCCGTCGTGCTGACGGAACTCATCTCCGGAGCTCGGCTGGATCGGAGGCCGGAGAGCATCATCGAGCTGAACGTGTGCTGAACTCGGAGGCCCCGTACGTTCGGTGCTTGGATCGGTCGGATCGTGAAGACGTACGACTACATCAACCGCGTTGTGCTAACGCTTCCGCTTACGGTCTATGAGGGTACGTGGACGAATACTCTCCCCTCTCGTTGCTATATTATCACCATGATCTTGCGTGTGCGTAGGAAATTTTTTGAAATTACTACGTTCCCCAACAGTGGCATCCGAGCCTAGGTTTTATGCGTTGATGTTATATGCATGAGTAGAACACAAGTGAGTTGTGGGCGATACAAGTCATACTGCTTACCAGCATGTCATACTTTGGTTCGGCGGTAATGTGAGATGAAGCGGCCTGGACCGACATTACGCGTACGCTTACGCGAGACTGGTTTCACCGTTACGAGCACTCGTGCTTAAAGGTGGTTGGCGGGTGTCTGTCTCTCTCACTTTAGCTGAATCGAGTGTGGCTACGCCCGGCCCTTGCGAAGGTTAAAACAGCACCAAGTTGACGAACTATCGTTGTGGTTTTTGATGCGTAGGTAAGATCGGTTCTTGCTAAGCCCGTAGAAGCCACGTAAAATTTGCAAACACAAAGTAGAGGACGTCTAACTTGTTTTTGCAGGGCATGTTGTGATGTGATATGGTCAAGACGTGATGCTATATTTTATTGTATGAGATGATCATGTTTTGTAACCGAAGTTATCGGCAACTGGCAGGAGCCATATGGTTGTCGCTTTATTTTATGAAATGCAAACGCCCTGTAATTGCTTTACTTTATCACTAAGCGGTAGCGATAGTCGTAGAAGCAATAGATGGTGTAACGGCAACAATACTATGATGGATATCAAGGTGTCACGCCGGTGACGATGGTGATCATGACGGTGCTTCGAAGATGGAGATCACAAGCACAAGATGATGATGGCCATATCATATCACTTATATTGATTGCATGTGATGTTTATCCTTTATGCATCTTATCTTGCTTTGATTGACGGTAGCATTTTAAGATGATCTCTCACTAATTATCTAGAAGTGTTCTCCCTGAGTATGCACCATTGCGAAAGTTCTTCGTGCTGAGACACCACGTGATGATCGGGTGTGATAGGCTCTACGTTCAAATACAACGGGTGCAAAATAGTTGCACACGTGGAATACTCAGGTTATACTTGACGAGCCTAGCATATACAGATATGGCCTCGGAACATGGAGACCGAAAGGTCGAGCGTGAATCATATAGTAGATATGATCAACATAGCGATGTTCACCATTGAAACTACTCCATCTCACGTGATGATCAGACATGGTTTAGTTGATTTGGATCACATGATCACTTAGATGACTAGAGAGATGTCTGTCTAAGTGGGAGTTCTTAAGTAATATGATTAATTGAACTTAAATTTATCATGAACTTAGTACCTGATAGTATTTTGCTTGTCTATGTTTGTTTGTAGATAGATGGCTCCTACTGTTGTTCCGTTGAATTTTAATGCGTTCCTCGAGAAAGCAAAGTTATAAGATGATGGTAGCAATTACACGGACTGGGTCCGTAACCTGAGGATTATCCTCATTGCTGCATAGAAAAGTTACGTCCTGGAAGCACCGCTGGGTGCCAGGCCTGCTGCTGATGCAACTGACGATGTTAAGAACGTCTGGCAGAGCAAAGCTGATGACTACTCGATAGTTCAGTGTGCCATGCTTTACGGCTTGGAACCGGGTCTTCAACGATGTTTTGAACATCATGGAGCATATGAGATGTTCCAGGAGTTGAAGTTAATATTTCAAGCAAATGCCCGGATTGAGAGATATGAAGTCTCCAATAAGTTATATAGCTGCAAGATGGAGGAGAATAGTTCTGTCAGTGAACACATACTCAAAATGTCTGGGTATAATAATCACTTGATTCAACTGGGAGTTAATCTTCCTGATGATAGTGTCATTGACAGAATTCTCCAATCACTGCCACCAAGCTACAAGAGCTTCGTGATGAACTATAATATGCAAGGGATGAACAAGACTATTCCCGAGCTCTTCGCAATGCTAAAAGCTGCGGAGGTAGAAATCAAGAAGGAGCATCAAGTGTTGATGGTCAACAAGACCACCAGTTTCAAGAAGAAGGGCAAAGGGAAGAAGAAGGGGAACTTCAAAAAGAACGACAAGCAAGTTGCTGCTCAAGAGAAGAAACCCAAGTCTGGACCTAAGCCTGAAACTGAGTGCTTCTACGGCAAGCAGACTGGACACTGGAAGCGGAACTGCCCCAAGTATTTGGCGGATAAGAAGGATGGCAAAGTGAACAAAGGTATATGTGATATACATGTTATTGATGTGTACCTTACTAATGCTCGCAGTAGCACCTGGGTATTTGATACTGGTTCCATTGCTAATATTTGCAACTCGAAACAGGGACTACGGATTAAGCGAAGATTGGCTAAGGACGAGGTGACGATGCGCGTGGGAAATGGTTCCAAAGTCGATGTGATCGCGGTCGGCACGCTACCTCTACATCTACCATCGGGATTAGTTTTAGACCTAAATAATTGTTATTTGGTGCCAGCGTTGAGCATGAACATTATATCTGGATCTTGTTTGATGCGAGACGGTTATTCATTTAAATCAGAGAATAATGGTTGTTCTATTTATATGAGTAATATCTTTTATGGTCATGCACCCTTGAAGAGTGGTCTATTTTTATTGAATCTCGATAGTAGTGATACACATATTCATAATGTTGAAACCAAAAGATGCAGAGTTGATAATGATAGTGCAACTTATTTGTGGCACTGCCGTTTGGGTCATATCGGTGTAAAGCGCACGAAGAAACTCCATACTGATGGGCTTTTGGAATCACTTGATTATGAATCACTTGGTACTTGCGAACCGTGCCTTATGGGCAAGATGACTAAAACGCCGTTCTTCGGTACTATGGAGAGAGCAACAGATTTGTTGGAAATCATACATACAGATGTATGTGGTCCAATGAATGTTGAAGCTCGTGGCGGATATCGTTATTTTCTCACCTTCACAGATGATTTGAGCAGATATGGGTATATCTACTTAATGAAACACAAGTCTGAAACATTTGAAAAGTTCAAAGAATTTCAGAGTGAAGTGGAAAATCATCGTAACAAGAAAATAAAGTTTCTACGATCTGATCGTGGAGGAGAATATTTGAGTTACGAGTTTGGTCTACACTTGAAACAATGCGGGATAGTCTCGCAACTCACGCCACCTGGAACACCAGAACGAAATGGTGTGTCCGAACGTCGTAATCGTACTTTACTTGATATGGTGCGATCTATGATGTCTCTTACCGATTTACCGCTATCGTTTTGGGGTTATGCTTTAGAGACGGCCGCATTCACGTTAAATAGGGCACCATCAAAATCCGTTGAGATGACGCCTTATGAACTGTGGTTTGGCAAGAAAACAAAGTTGTCGTTTCTTAAAGTTTGGGGCTGCGGTGCTTATGTGAAGAAACTTCAACCAGATAAGCTCGAACCCAAATTGGAGAAATGTGTCTTCATAGGATACCCAAAGGAGACTATTGGGTACAGCTTCTATCACAGATCTGAGGGCAAAATTTTCGTTGCTAAATTCGGATCCTTTCTAGAGAAGGAGTTTCTCTCGAAAGAAGTGAGTGGGAGGAAAGTAGAAGTTGATGAGGTATTTATACCAGCTCCCGTATTGGAAAGTAGTTCATCACAGAAATCGGTTCCTGTGACACCTACACCAATTAGTGAGGAAGCTAATGATATTGATCATGAAACTTCAGATCAAGTTTCTACTGAACCTCGTAGGTCTACCAGAGTAAGATCCGCACCAGAGTGGTATGGTAATCCTATTCTGGAAGTCATGTTACTTGACCATGATGAACCTACGAACTATGAGGAAGCGATGATGAGCCCAGATTCCGCAAAATGGCTAGAGGCCATGAAATCTGAGATGGGATCCATGTATGAAAACAAAGTATGGACTTTGGTTGACTTGCCCGATGATCGGCAAGCCATTGAGAATAAATGGATCTTTAAGAAGAAGACTGACACTGATGGTAATGTAACTGTCTATAAAGCTCGACTTGTTGCGAAAGGTTTTCGACAAGTTCAAGGGGTTGACTACGATGAGACTTTCTCACCTAGCGGTGCTTAAGTCTGTCCGAATCATGTTAGCTATTGCTGCATTTCATGATTATGAAATTTGGCAAATGGATGTCAAAACTGCATTCTTGAATGGATTTCTAGAAGAAGAGTTGTATATGATGCAGCCAGAAGGTTTTGTTGATCCAAAAAGTGCTAACAAAGTATGCAAGCTCCAGCGATCCATTTATGGACTGGTGCAAGCATCTCGGAGTTGGAATAAATGTTTTGATAGTGTGATCAAAGCATATGGTTTTATACAGACTTTTGGAGAAGCCTGTATTTACAAAAAGGTGAGTGGGAGCTCTGTAGCATTTCTAGTTTTATATGTAGATGACATATTATTAATTGGAAATGATATAGAATTTCTGGATAGCATAAAGGGATACTTTAATAAAAGTTTTTCAATGAAAGACCTCGGTGAAGCTGCTTACATATTGGGCATCAAGATCTATAGAGATAGATCAAGACGCTTAATAGGACTTTCACAAAGCACATACCTTAACAAAATTTTGAAAAAGTTCAAAATGGATCAGGCAAAGAAAGGATTCTTGCCTGTGCTACAAGGTGTGAAGTTGAGTCAAACTCAATGCCCGACCACAGCAGAAGATAGAGAGAAAATGAAAGATGTTCCCTATGCTTCAGCCATAGACTCTATCATGTATGCAATGCTGTGTACCAGAACTGATGTATGCTTAGCAATAAGCTTGGCAGGAAGGTACCAAAGTAATCTAGGAGTGGATCACTGGACAGCGGTCAAGAACATCCTGAAATACCTGAAAAGGACTAAGGATATGTTTCTCGTATATGGAGGTGACAAAGAGCTAGTCGTAAATGGTTACGTCGATGCAAGCTTTGACACCGATCGGGACGATTCTAAATCGCAAACCGGATACGTGTTTATATTAAACGGTGGAGCTGTAAGTTGGTGCAGTTCTAAACAAAGCGTCGTGGCGGGATCTACATGTGAAGCGGAGTACATAGCTGCTTCTGAAGCAGCAAATGAAGGAGTCTGGATGAAGGAGTTCATTTCCGATCTAGGTGTCATACCTAGTGCATCGGGACCAATGAAAATCTTCTGTGACAATACTGGAGCAATTGCCTTGGCAAAGGAATCCAGATTTCACAAGAGGACCAAGCACATCAAGAGACGCTTCAATTCCATTCGGGACCAAGTCCAAGTGGGAGACATAGAGATTTGCAAGATACATACGGATCTGAATGTTGCAGACCCGTTGACTAAGCCTCTCTCATGAGCAAAACATGATCAGCACCAAGACTCCACGGGTGTTAGAATCATTACTATGTAATCTAGATTATTGACTGTAGTGCAAGTGGGAGACTAAAGGAAATATGCCCTAGAGGCAATAATAAAGTTATTATTTATTTCCTCATATCATGATAAATGTTTATTATTCATGCTAGAATTGTATTAACCGGAAACATGATACATGTGTGAATACATGGACAAAACTATAGTCACTAGTATGCCTCTACTTGACTAGCTCATTAATCAAAGATGGTTATGTTTCCTAACCATAGACATGTGTTGTCATTTGATTAGTGCGATCACATCATTAGAAGAATGATGTGATTGACATGACCCATCCCGTTAGCCTAGCACTTGATCGTTTAGTATTCTGCTATTGCTTTCTTCATGACTTATACATGTTCCTATAACTATGTGAATTATGCAACTCCCGTTTACCGGAGGAACACTTTGGGTACTACCAAAGGTCACAACATAACTGGGTGATTATAAAGGAGTAATACAGGTGTCTCTGAAGGTACATGTTGAGTTGGCGTATTTCGAGATTAGGTTTTGTCACTCCGATTGTCGGAGAGGTATCTCTGGGCCCTCTCGGTAATGCACATCACTATAAGCCTTGCAAGCAATGTAGCTAATGAGTTAGTTACGGAATGATGTATTACGTAACGAGTAAATAGACTTGCCAGTAACTAGATTGAACTAAGTATTGGATACCGACGATCAAATCTCGGGCAAGTAACATACCGATGACAAAGGGAACAACGTATGTCGTTATGCGGTTTGACCGACAAAGATCTTCGTAGAATATGTAGGAACCAATATGGGCATCCAGGTCCTGCTATTGGTTATTGACCGAGAATGGTTCTAGGTCATGTCTACATAGTTCTCGAACCCGTAGGGTCCGCACGCTTAACGTTTCGATGACAGTTTTATTATGAGTTTATAAGTTTTGATGTACCGAAGTTTGTTCGGAGTCCCGGATGTGATCACGGACATGACGAGGAGTCTCGAAATGGTCGAGACATAAATATTGATATATTGGAAGCCTATGTTTGGACATCGGAATGGTTCCGGGTGAAATCGGCATTTTACCGGAGTACCGGGAGGTTACCGGAACCCCCCGGGGGGTTATTGGGGCTACATGGGCCTCGAGGGAGAAGAGGGAAGGAGGCAGGAGGGGGCCGCATGCCCCTCCCCTTCCTAGTCCGAATAGGACAAGGGAATGGGGGCGGCGCCCCCCCCCCCCTTTCCTTCTCCTCTTCCTCCTCTTTCCCCCCTTCTCCTACTCCTACTTGGAAAGAGGGAGTCCTACTCCCGGTGGGAGTAGGACTCCCCCCTTGGCGCGCCCTCCTTGGCCGGCGGCCTCCTCCCCCCTGGCTCCTTTATATACGGGGGCGGGGGGGCACCCCATAGACACACAAGTTGATCTACGGATCGTTCCTTAGACGTGTGCGGTGCCCCCTCCACCATATTCCACCTCGGTCATATCATCGCGGAGTTTAGGCGAAACCCTGCGCCGGTAGAACATCATCATCGTCACCACACCGTCGTGCTGACAGAACTCATCTCCGAAGCTCGGCTGGATTGGAGGCCAGAGATCGTCATCGAGCTGAACGTGTGCTGAACTCGGAGGCCCCGTACGTTCGGTGCTTGGATCGGTCGGATCGTGAAGACGTACGACTACATCAACCGCGTTGTGCTAACGCTTCCGCTTACGGTCTATGAGGGTACGTGGACGAATACTCTCCCCTCTCGTTGCTATATTATCACCATGATCTTGCGTGTGCGTAGATTTTTTTTTGAAATTACTACATTCCCCAACAAGCACACTATATAGGCTCACCACTGCCTCTCCTTTTTTTGCGATGTTCCATGAAATTGCCACATACATCTTGTACTTTTTCATTGTGTAACCCTATCTGCAAGTTGACACGGCTAATTTCAGACATCTCTACATGATACTACATTGCATATCCCTTGCTCATATTTAAACCACCAATTAACGATTGTGTGCGTACCATAAACTAGCCATGACTCTGTATGCTGGACTGGCAGGCACTCTAAGGGAGCCTAATGTAGTGCACTGGAATTCCTACATGCCACCTATGATTTTGTGTAATGTACTGCCCCTATTCCTAAATAAATTTCTTTGTAGAGATTCCAGTATGGACCACATACAGATGTATATAGATGCATTTTTGAGTGTAGATTCACTCATTTTGCTCCGTATGTAGCCTATAGTGGAATCTCTAGAAAGACTTATATTTAGGAACGGAGGTACGAGGTAGTATCGTGTATGACATCTACATATCTAATTTAGCAGCCAACAGTAGAAATGATTGTCTGCACAAAGGGATTACTGGTCGAAAATCCTAGCAAAGCACGCTGGCAGGCACAGAACAATACAAGAGAGAGAGAGAGACACACTTACAAGATCATAGCAATGCCTCAGTCCAGGATCTTGGTTGGCTAAGCTTTTAGATCCAGAAGAAACATCGTCCTTGTAGTTTTTGCCAGCTTCATAACAGGTAACAGCGACGAGTTAGTATATTTGAAGTACATCGGGCAGGTGATGCTGGACGGGTTTAAAGGTGACAAGTACCTAGGTCGTGGCGGGTGTTTGGCATCTCTCCAGACGGTGGGAATCAGGTTAGAAACATCGAGGGTGATGACGCTGCGCTGGCTGTCGGGGTCCGATAAGGAGATCTAGAACCGTCGAGTAGGGTGTTTATGGAGCGGCTCCGGTAGGGTGGACTACGGTGTGGGCGAAGCGGATCTGTGGTCGTGGACGAGGGCGTAGGTGAAGCTGCTCCGGTGCTTGGGTTAAGGATGGTATCGATGACTCGGATCTGCGGCCGTGGATGGGGTGTTAGAAGCTGCTCCGGTGGTTGGGTTAAGGTTGGTGTCGACGATGCGGATCTGCGGCCGTGGATGGGGCGTCAGAAGCTGCTCTGGTGGTTGGGTTAAGGGTGGTGTCAATGATGCGGATCTGCGACTGTGGACGGGGCGTCAGAAGCTGATCCGGTAGGTTGGATGAGGGTGCGAGGAAGCGGATCTGAGGCCGTGGACTTGTGAGTTGGCAAAGCGGCCCCGATAGGGTTGAGAATGGTATAGGCGAAGCTACTCCGGTAGGGTTGATGCTGGTGTCAGCGAAGCGGGTCTGGTAGGGTTGAGGAAGGTGTCGGCAAAGCGCCTTCGGTAGGGTTGAGGAAGGTGTCAGCGAAGAGGATCAGAGGCCGTCGACGGGGGCGTCGGTGGGGCGGCTCCGGGGGGTGTGGAGGAAGCGTCTCCGGTGGGGAGTACGAATGAGCCGCTGCAGATGCGCGGCGGTTGACGAGAGTACCGGCGAAGCAGATCCGGCGCCTTGGACAAGGCCGACACTGAATGGGCTATGGTACAGTGGTGGATGAGCAGTCTACTTGTTTCTAGGGGAGGTGGGAGGGGTAGATGCGGCCGCAGAAGCAGATCCGGCGAGGTGGACGCCGCTGGCAGTGAATGGGCTATGGTACGCCGGTGGATGAGCAGTCTAGAGTTTCGAGAGGGGAGGGGAGAAAGGGCGATGAAGTACGGACGGCGTGATGTAAGATGCTCTGGTGCTGTGGAGTTAGTCGTTTTTGTGGGAGGAGGGGAGAGGAAATGGGGGTGGCGCGTAGTGGGGAGAACCGGAAGTTACCAAAGCAGCCCCGACCTATCATGTAGATGAGGGTGGTATTGTAACTGTTGGTCTCCGTGCACCAAGGACAAAAGGGGGATTTCGCATGCTAAAGACTAAGGTGGCGGAAATTTTAGAAGGAGGCGGGAGATTTTGCCGCCCGCGGGATCGTTCGTATCCAGTTTCAACTAATTTTGGACTGTGCTAGTGGGAAGGTCATGCTAGACTATGTACACGGGGCACGCGTCAGCAGTTAATAACTGGTTTGAAGTCCACCCCAGAAAAAAAGACAATAACTCGGGATGATGCGCCGATAACTTGGACGTTCACACGGGCGCGGCCAATCGTACGGGTGTAGTGGCGCGTTCACAAAAAAAGGGATCAAACACTCAGCCTATGTATTTCTCGTGTAAATAGATAATTTAATGCCATTGGTTATTTACTTTAAACATAATGCATTGACGTGTTAGTGTACAGGCGCACAAAAAGAAATGGATATTGTAGTTAGCTACTTAAAAGTGTTACCTCATATGATTACATAGCCTCCATTTCATAAATTGTGTAACCGTTGAATTCATATATGAATATTACATATATATTACTTCAAAATAGAAACTTAAATCATCCAAACTAATGAATTTGAATGCAAGAGTAACAATGGTGCATGTGCATGATAGCTACATTGGTTGTTTGAAGAAACATCACTGTAACTTTGGCATGCACAACTAAAAAAGGTTTATTTAAATAGAAAAATGTGATATGTGAGTGTCCAATCTTTATAGCGTTGAATCGATATTGTACCTTTGGCCACGATATGAAGTAGATATTGACTTATGTTCAAGCGATGCATGTCCACGGTCGCTAGATAGTGATACGTGAATGAATTGTGCAATCTCTCTCACACGCATACATATCTCATTTCCTTGTGGGCATCGGAATCACACACGCGCACTTCGTGTATTTCTCTCCCTTCGTCAGGGTTAAATTCGTCTTTCTACCCCGTCCTACAAGTCTCTCACACAGAAACACACGCGCTCTCTATGTCTAACACCCCCACCCCTTTAATTCCGCCCACCCACAGTCACTAATGTCTCAAAGTATAATAATATCTCTCACACATATGCTATCTACCTATCCCTTAATATAGCTAGATATGTTTCACACAAACTCCTTCTCCCTACTAGCAAGATGCCCATGTGCGTTGCACGGAACATCAAGATGCATTTGTATGAGAAGTTTATCTTGTGGGGGAAAAGGATGAACGAGGGATGCCTTATTTCCAAATGTGGAGAAGGGTGTGGGTATCTTTTTGCAAAATTGCCATATTTTCCTTCATGTCCGTCGGATATAAATCGGATGGCCTATATTGCAAGATGGCAGGAACACCATCATCACCAACTCTATTTTTTTATACGAGTAGAGATATGTGAGTGTCACTGCCCCCTCCCCCCCCCACACACACACACTTCCCAACACCGAAGGAGTAGGGTGACACCTCGATCTTGATACTAATCTATCGACTGGCTTCTCTCTCAAACATACACACACACACACTACTCGGCACCAAAGGAGTAGGGTGACACCTCGATCTTGATACTAATCTATCGACTGGATTCTCTCTCAAACATACAACACACACACACACATACACACTACCTGGCACTGAAGGAGTAGGGTGGCACATCGATCTTGATAATAATCTACTGACTCCTCTTTCAAACACACACACACACACTCGCTAGTTGTGCATCTGTGCCTACCGCGCACACTCTCGATACGTCTTTCTCTCCCCCCGCCCCAACAATGACAGCAGAAGGGTGACAACTCGATCTGATCATAATCTGTCAATTGGTTTCTCTCTCAAACGTTTGTGTCTCGGTGCCTCGCTCGGTAGCCCCCTCAATATGTAGACTTCTCGCGTGCGCACAACTGTAGTGACGATGACGCTGAACCCAGTGTGCCTTGTTTTTACCGGCCTCATGTGATAGTTTTCACCCTGTTTTCTGTTAATTAACAAGGCAACCTTTTCTTTGTTACTACTAGTGAATCTGAAATCATTTGGGGCAGACATAAAACATATCACTTCAACCCAATTATCGCAACACCTACTTTAAAAGAAATTAGCTAGCTTCCTGTGCGTTGCACGGAACATCAAGATGCATTTGTATGAGTAGTTTATCTTGTGAGAGAAAAGGCTGAACGAGGGAAGGCCTTATTTGCGAACATGGAGAGACGTGTGGGTATATTTTTGCAAAATTGCCATAGTTTCTTTCCTATTTGTTAGATATAAATCCGACGGCCTATATTGCAGGATGGCACGCACACCATCATCACCTACTCTGTTTTCTACTCCCTCAGTCCGAAAATACTTGTCATCAAAATGGATAAAAATAGATGTATCTAGAACTAAAATACATCTAGATACATTTCCTTTTATCCATTTTGATGACAAGTATTTCCGGGCGGAGGGAGTATTTGTCTTTTTAGAGATTTCAACAAGTGACTATGACCGGACCTTACCTACATACTCAAAAAAGTAGTCCATAATTTTGATGTTACCCTCTTTTCTTGGCGGTGCAGTGCCATCTGGATACCTCATAAATAAATCAAGGACAAATTTGACCCCTTCCTGAAAAGACATACGTAGCAAAATGAGTGAATCTACACTCTAAAATATATCTACATACACATCCGTATGTGGTAGTCCATTTGAAATCTGAAAAAGAAAAATATTTAGGAACAAATGGAGTATATATAAGAGTAGACATGGAGATATATCTCCAGCAAGGTCTACAACAAAAATGTGTTGGGATGGTTAGCGCCGGATGCTCGCAACGCGATGACATGAGTTCGAATTCTGTCTTTTAACTTTAGATTTGTATATTATATATTACTCTACTTATTTAATATATACTTCTTTCGCTACTGTACTGATAGTGGAACCCACAGAGTACTTAGAATATTAAGGATGGACTTGTTTCTTTTTAACTTTCTGTATGAAGCTGTAGCCACCCTGCAAGTCACGTGTACACTGTACATGCAATTAACTTTTTATAGAGGGACAATCATACAGGCAATTAACTCAAATGGATTGGATGTCACTCTATTATTTCCAGCATAAAGAGCATCTCCAACGGCAGCCGGCAAATTTCCTCCCGCTTCCTTCCGCGGAGGACGACATCAAACGCCAGCGGCATACATTTTTACAACTCTAACCAACCAGATGAAATTTGTGCAAACACGGACTGATTTCATATAAGCATGAAGGATTTCGTATAAAAAAGCTGGATCTTCATATAAACATGATGGATTTCATTACATTCACATGAACTAAGGGGTGCCAATCTGGCTCGCTTGTATAATTAATACTCCCTCCGTCCGGAAATACTTGTCCTAGAAATGGATATATCTAGACTTATTTTAGTTCTAAATGGCTGCCCGTGGATCCCTTTGTCTTTCTCATGTCCGTTAGACACTTGCGGGGTCGACGAAGGTCCTCGGAAGAGATGAAGCAGCAAAGAAACAACCTGAATCCGCGGTCGTCGCCTCGGCGGTGGCCTTCATGGGTCCCAAGTGGCGGCGGCCTCCCGTGTTCTACTTCTCCTCGATGATGGCGGCGGACAAGGAGAAGCTGGCCAACGACTGGTCGCTCTCCATGCACCCGGCTTCTGTCTCTGCCTGCATGGCGCTGCCGCAGGCACGGGAGGCGCGCCCACAGAGATGGGAGGCGCGGCCACCGCAGACACTGGTGGCGCGGTACGACGCGGCAGCGACGGCGCCCGTACCGGCGTGCTCGCCGCCGTGCCGGCGTGGAGCAACTCGCCACTCCTCATCGAGCTGAACAGGAGCGGCGAGTAACTAGCCACATAAGCAAATTTGCTGAGTTGGAGTCGATGTTACTGCTGAAGTTACTCCCACGGTGGCTAGTCTTACTAGTATTTGGTTTTCGTAAGATGACATATAGTACTCACCTAGACGGAGGGAGTATTCGATTTGACAGCGGGTGGCGCAGTTCCTGATACGCCTTTAATGCAGACGAGGGAGGGAGTAGCGGTTCCCGATATGTTGAACGGCCAATGCATCCTCCTTCAATTAATGCATGAGGGAAGTAATGGGAGGAGGTCCGGGAAAAGAGGCTGCACGATGTGAATGCAACGCAGTTTGCCCTCATTGCCCTCATATAAAGGCGCCCCTCCTCCATTTCAATGCATCTACCATATTGTACGCACCTAAGCACTTGCCTAAGCACCTACACTAAGTGCAAAAGAGCTCGCTCCAGACCCATGGCGGTGATGCGCGTGAGCGGCCAGCGGCTGCGCCAGATGGTCCACGACGCCGGCCTGCAGCATGGCGCCGAGGATCGTCTCCAGACGATGTTGGAGACCGGCTAGTGGATGGCCGCCATCGACGCCAACTACGACTCTCAGTTGGACCAAATGATCGTTGCCACCAGCAACAAGTTCACCATCCTCAAGAAGCTCGCGGATGACATCACCGTACTCCTCCAGCCCGCGCGCCCGGGCTCCTCATTGCCTGCCACCCTAATCGTCCTCCATGGCCGGAACCTCTTTCAAGCACTGGTGGCCCTGCGACTGCCCGCCGACGCCACGAAGAATGTCCACCAGGAGGTCGCGCTCGCCGCGAGGCGCCTCGCCCTGCAAGAATTCGTCGACCTACACATCCACGCATACGAGCAAATCGTGTACATAGGTATCTACAAGGCCAGTGAGGACGCTACGACGTTGGCCTTCCTCAACCAGCTGGAAGCCTTGGATGGCTTTGTTGAGAGGCACCTCGACCTCGCCACAAAAGCCGCCGCTCCTTAGCCGCCGGACGGTGGCCCGGCGCACTAAATTGAGGAGGAGGTCGTACGTTCGTGGATCCACCTTTCTTCTTGCCTTCTGTAACCACCACTGCGATCGCATCATCGTGGCCTTAATTCTTATTGTGCTGTTGCATTCTCGTTCCAGTCAATACCGACATGTGTGATCCCTTTGCTTAATTATATGCATCACTGTAACTAGTACTCCATCCGTCAATTTATAAGTTGTGCTTACCTTTTCCATTAACTTCGTGCAACGCGCGGGCATCTTGCTAGAAACACTAGAATATGTCTATATAATCCGTATGTGATAGTCCATTTGAAATCTCAAAAAAAGACAAATATTTAGGTAAGGAGGGTGTAATATATTAGGAGTATATCAAAACAATGGTGATTTATTTCAAGTTTGTGAACAAATACTACTATTCTACTACCTTGGACCCGTCGCAACGCACGGGCACATTGCTAGTAAAAGGAAAAGGCCTGCCACGTTCGCGTCGCACCCCCACACGCCCGGGAATCGGGAGTACAACACGGCCCGTCCGGCACGACACATAGCTTAGGGAAGGCATGTTTCCTAGCAGTGGTGGAGCTTGAAGCAAAACATTGGGCATGCCAGTCTAGCCAGGCTATAGAAATTACCCTTGCGTTGACGTTCCATGCCTCAAAACTAGATGTACAACTACGAAAATCCTGCTAGGTTGGGCGGGCCAGGGCACGTGTTGGCCCTCGCGTAGCTCCGCCCCTGTGCCTAGCATTTTCACTTTCATGTGGGACCGCCCGTTGAGCAAACCAACACCCCACCCGCCGCCGGGTTGGAAAACAGAAACAAGGGGAAGATCTAGCTGTAGCACGGAAGCCAAGAAATTTTGTGTCAGACGGGGCTCGTTGATAGAGTAGGAGCATTCCGTATTAGTACCACTCCTACCAAGTTTGTACTCCTAATACTATTATATTACTAGTACTACCACTATACAACTAGTAGATACGTGCACGGCAAAACATCGTAGGAACAAAAAACGGGAAGATCTTGTTTTGGGTGATTTATCTTTTTTTCAATCAACGTAGTATGAATAATATGATGTGGGGGGCACCCATGAAGCTTATGTGGCTTGGTTGCATGGCTACGGAAGGTTAGACAAAAATAAATAGATAATGTGTTTAGAGTGCACTCCACTAAATAGATATACTTTGGATCCATTGCAACGGACCGGCACATCTATATCTATACCCCCTATATAGTGTGTGAAAAACTTTGAAAGTTGGTCATTGGATGAAGCCAATCCGACGGTACAAAGATGGCAAATCCGAACACTACTGGCCATTGGATATCATCCACCAGATTCTGCCACATGTATAATCTAGAAGACTCCATGGTTGAACTTAATTCATGACTAACTTTGCCACAACTAAGCTCAGGCAAAGTTATTAATAAGTTCTTCAAAATGAGAGCCACAAGTTGGCAAGCCTAAGGGAATCTTGCCACATTTTTTGTGTGTATGTCATGTGGGGCCAGTGTGGCTTGCCTAAGGTGTGGCTTGAACCAAACACTCACCTAAGTTAATCAAACTTTCCTAACCTTACATTCCACCAAATTTTGCCACAAGTTGGCAAGCCTAAGGGAATCTTGCCACATTTTTGTGTGTATGTCATGTGGGGCCAGTGTGGCTTGCCTAAGGTGTGTCTTGAACCAAACACTCACCTAAGTTAATGAAGCTTGCCTAACCTTACATTCCATCAAATTTTGCCACATGTTAGAATCCAGAAAACTCCACATGTAGAAGCATAATGCACAAACCACCAGAATCTCATGCGTGCAATGCACGTGTACCTTCCTACTAGTACTAGTAGTAGTAAGAAACAAATTCCAGTTTTGGCACGAGCTCATACTGCGGGAGCACCACAAGGCCTGCCGTAGGAGTTACATTTTCCTCTCGGGGCCCACGGGACCGAACTTCAGTGGCTTAGTGCCCGACCTATGAGTCAATGATGTGGGCCTTAAATGCGGCTGGACCACATGTCATTCTCATGGTGGTAGCGTGGTTCGCGACTCACTCGTTCGAGATGAACCGGCCGGTGGTGGCGTGGCCGTGGTGAGGGTACCACAGCTAGGCGTCGGGGCGTTACGAGGCGTATATGGCCACACCTGCGGGTACTACCTGTAGTACATAAGTACTCCTGCTGAGGATTGATACCCGGGACGAAATGTGTCACAGCCGCTGGATAAAAATTCGCTGGTGCGGGAGTACGGATCAGAGCACAGCAGCGGAGCAGGCAAACCGCGTCCAATTGGGTGTGTCTGTGGTGGAAAGTTGATGGTCGCCACAACTCAGCTGGCCGCATGTCATGCACACAAAGGCAGAGGAGCGGCGGGGCCGAGAGGGATGAGGGGCACGGACAATCCTACCATTCTGTCACTGACATGTGGGACCCATAAGCGTGGGTCCCACCTGTCAGCGAAGGAAAGGCAGGGCAAGGCAGTGATAGCCACGTCAGAGGATCCATGTCCACATCGGGGGACGTCGTGTCGTGGGTTGGAGCGGCGTTGTGGGAATCACGTGTGGGTGTGGCAGTGGTAGAAACAAGAAACGTGATAGTCGCCGTGGTTTAACTTCCATGGACAAGCTGTCGTGTCTGCTGACACATGTATATCAAAACTAGAGTGTTTATATTTCAAGCACGTGAACAAGTATTATTCTACTAGTTTGGATCCATTGCAACGCACGGGCCAGCACATTGGTAGTAGTAGTGTCCATCTCTATCTCTAGAGGCCTTCCCTCGTTCATCCTTTTCTCTCACAAGATAAACTACTCATAGAAATGCATCTTGATGTTCCGTGGAATGCAAGAGGATGTTTCCTTGGGGGTCTCTCTAGCGCGGTGTGGCCGTAGTTGCAAGTTGACGCCCCTTGAGATGCCGACGTCGAGGGGCACTCGGATTTCCTCCGATGAGCAGGTAAGATGAGTTTGATCACGTAGTAAATGCATTCTAAAGACTACTTCCGTGTCCATTTCCTAATTCTCCCCCTGCCCACTGTTTCACAGGCTAGGCTCGGTGCGAGTGGAGATTGGCTTGCATATGTACGGGAGGGTACCAACATCAATTTGCACAACATTTACAATGGTGACACCGTTCCCGTGGAACCTTTGTCCAACATTGGGATCAGCAATGCAACGGGCCACCGCATGAATTGGTACGATGGAACCACGGTGAGATGGAATAAAAGATAGCATGAACCTTTCACATGGCGGTCAAATGCGGACCATGCTGTCTGCAGCCGATTTGTTGCCGTACGAGTAGGAAGACGCCGTGCTCCTTTCTAACCGCATCTTCGCTGTGACAAACCAGGGGACTTATTTTGTATGGGACACATCCTATGATATACTCCCACTCTCCCAGTTTATTTGTTTTGAATCTTTTCATTTTATAAGTTTCAAATTCAAATTTAGAGCTCCCCATCACATGTTGAGATTACAATGTCCATTAAATTGTTGCGTGCATGTATAGTAAAGAAACAAATCTCGAGTTTGGCATGAGTTCGTGCTGCGGGAGCACCACAAGCCCTGGTGTAGGAGTTACATTTCCCTCTCAGGGCCGTCGGGACTGAGCTTCAGCGCCTTACTACACCTACCTTTGAGTCAATAACATGTGGACCCGATAGGTGACTAGTCCACATGTAATGCTCCCAAAGGCAGAGGGGCAGTGGGGCCAAGAGGGGTGAGCCGCAGGTCGGGGGACATGTGGTTTCCTGGATTCGAGCGGCGTCGTGGGAATCGCGGGTTGCTGTAGTAGAAACTTGATGCTCGCCGCATTTTAGGTGGCCCACATGTCATGCACACAAAGGCAGAGGGGCGGTTCGGCCGAGAGGGGTGAGGCGCACGTCGGGGGGCGTGGTGCCGTGGGTTGGAGAGGCGTCGTGGGAATCGCGAGATGAAACGTGATGGTCTCCGTAGTTGAACTTCCATGGACAAGCTGTCATGTCTACGGACACATGCACTATATACCGATCACTGGAAGGAGTAGCAGAGAAAGCTATATATGCGGATAAATAGTTCCTTATAGTCAAGCGGACCCACGCTACTACTCTATTCCAAAGACATGCACACCATTGAAATAGTCCATCTATATCAATATACACCGAGAGGGAATAATTTTTTTTACAAGAGAGGAAATAGTTCATACATCCATAATGCCCTCCTGCTGGTGCAGCATTTTCTTCTTCTTCTTCTTCTTCTTCTTCTTCTTCTTCTTCTTCTTCTTCTTCTTCTTCTTCTTCTTCTTCTTCTTCTTCTTCTTCTTCTTCTTCTTCTTGTTGTTGTTGTTGTTGTTGTTGTTGTTGTTGTTCTCATTCTCTGTGGGAGACGGCTTCGCAACAAGCTCTTTGGACCTTGCAGCTATCTCGAAACTCACACGGGTATCGAGGGCAGCATATTTTATCCGCTCATACGTCAAGGGATAATTCTCCCATCCAGACGACCTTAATGCCACCGTCTCGTCACCCTTCTGAAGATTTGTACCGAGCACAAAATTTGCTATGTCGAATAGGGATGCTGTCTGTTTAGCACAATCTTCTACAGGAATTTTGATTCTGGTTTGTAGGTCAGTGATGCTTTTCAAATCAAGGTTGTACGACTCCAGCTTCTGTTTGTCCCCTTCGATGGCTTCCCCACAGAAGTATACGTCCTCCCGAGACAAGAAATCGTGAAGCTCACCTGGTATGGAGGGCAAGTGTATGATGTGGTACACCAAAACATCATCTTCGAGGCACAGCTGAAGGACGGCGGCGCGCTGGATCTTCCCAGGGGCACGCTCTGTGTGCTCTACGTCGAGACCGATGACCCTCGTCTCTACCTTTTTGAGGGAGTTGGAGACATTGTTGATCCACTACCGAACAACCCTTGGGTGGATGGTGATGGTGGCAACTATGCGCATCGAGCCTTCGATGAGGACATGTTGGATGCTAAAAACCTGCATCTCGATCTCTTTCGCCATTTGGAACCGCTGGAACAGAGGGCTATGGTTTGGAGAATTAGGATTAGATGGCTAGTCTAACTGAAGTAGTAGATGATTATTTAAAGAGGTTAAAACAATGTGAACGTAGTGGGTTTTGGATACAAATGAAGACGAAGGGGAGGTGAAGAAGCCGAGGCGAATCGGTTCCCAATGGGGAAGTAAATGGGAGAAGTGGCATGCAGGCAGTTGATTAGATGGCTAGGTAGACTAAACGAAAAGGCTATGCGGGTAGACTGAGGAGTCGTACCTGTTTGTGTACGTGCCCATCCTTCCTGATAGGTGGGACCTATGCAAACAGATAAAAACTGTGTCGTAGCTTTTTTTGAGCCTGTGAGTGGGAGACACAACATTCTCTGGTTAAGGAATAGTCCCTCCGTTTAGGTGAGTATAAGTCACCTTATGAAAATCAGGTTTTCCCAAAACCTTTAGGCATGGAGCATTAACTTCCTGCTCGATCCCCTCCCAGCCTCGTTAGCCAGTGTTCTCTTCCTCTGCTACCGCGTTCTACCTTTCCATTTTTCCTCTTCTCAAGTGTGGAACAATCTGCATGCCGTCCTTGATGCACCAGAACAACCACTGCATGCATCGCGGCAGGGCGTTGATTGGGCATGCACTAGAATTTGGTTCTGCTCGCAACATGGATGATACCTGAACGATGAAGTGAACAGGCATGCTAGCACGGGAGACCTATTTCCGCTATACAATACTGGAGTACTCATCTTCCTACTAGTAGTAGTAGTAGTAGTAGTAGTACAACTGTGGTACACTTGATGGTCAAAATACTATTCATCCGGTCCTCACAGTGAAGTGACAACACCCTGCGCCTGACACTAGTCCAGGCGAGGCGGCGTGTTCGGGTTACCAAAGTCAGCCTCACCCTGTGCACTGTGCAGTCTGTCACCGCCGCTGTACAGCACATTGGCGCCTCGCCTCGTCTCCCTCTCCGCTCCCATAGCACCACTCCATCTCCATCTCTTTCTCCGTCTCCATCTCACTGTGCCCCCGTGTACCGTCGCCTCACTCGCCTCCCCCAGTACCACTATTCCCTCGCTAGCCTCTCCAGCACCGACATCCTTCTCCCCCGTAAATCAAGCCCCCTTCCAAACTCCACCATGGCCGAACGCGAACCGCGCAGCATCCATATGAGTCGCGATTGGAGCAATCTTCCCAGTGACATCCTCAACCTCTGTTGTTCGTGTATGGATATGTTGACCGCCCTGCGGCTGGCTGCATGCTCGAGGGACATGCACATGGCCATCATCGAAGCGAGGCCTAAGCTTTTCAAGCCACCCTGCTTGCTTCTATCTGGTCATGCGAGATTGGCTCACCATGATACGGAGGCGTGCATGATGCCCCTCGACTTCAATCCGATCTCCATTAGCCGAAACTTCTTTGCAGGTATGTAGTGTGTCGCCGTACATCATTTCCCTCGACATCGATCCGATCACCATCGCCCAAAACTTCTTGGCAGGTATGTACTGGGTCGGCATGAACTCCCACTGGATGGCTGCCTTCAGAGAAGACGGTAAAAAGTTGGTTCTCTTGAACTTCCAGACCTCCCAGGATATTATCCTTCCTCCATTAGATTATATAGAGTATTACCATCGCGGTCCAAGTCATCTAGATTACTACGTCAGTTGGACGGACCTTGTTTTGTAGAAGATTGTAATCTGCCAAGTACCCACACGACATGTGAATTATGTAGACTTCAAGCTAATTGCCTTGTTCAACCGCGAACTCGCCTATCTTTAGGCCAGTGCCTTTTTTAGCTGGAGACAACTCGCTCGCAGTGGATCATCGTCAAAGCTGATACACACTTCTGTGATGCATTGAACACAATGGCATCATCTACGCGATCGACAAACCAGATGGCACCACGTATTGCTGGGACGGCGCGTGTAAGTTGTTTCCGTCTCATGTTAATGATGACGCCATGACACTGTTTGAACTTTTTTTGATGATTGGCATATCCCTATTTGAGCAGAATTTCAGTAGAACTATGGAAATATATTAGAGACGCCGTAAATCAGCTATATTTGGAATGAGTTAATTCATGCGATTGTGACCATGTCATTACAGCCAATTTGTACCCTGAATAATCAAACGGTTAGGAATATATGGATATTATCCTTATTTTACAGTAATCTATATACTACTACTAAATATGAGTGTGTATCAATGGCCATGTTAGTTTCCTCATTTTCATGATGTAGAAACATGCACCACACTGTTGGTTTCATCTAACCATACATTAGGGAAGTAAATGTGCATATGGAGAACTCTATATTTGGAAGTAGTGAAATCCTGCAATGCTTACCATGTGTACATACCTATATTCGCCCTTCAGCAATCAATGACTAGAATAATATCCTCACAAAAATTTTGCCCACAGAACATGAGTATATAACAATTCATGGTCTGTTAGTTACCTTGAAGAATTTGTTTGTGAGGATAGAACATGATTACATAACATGCATGACATGGTAGTTTCCTGTGAAGAATCGATTGTGAGATAACATGAGTATAACCATGCATGGCACTTCTATATTTTCGAACCCAGTATACATTTCCCTGTATTTTCCTCCCAGTTCCAACAGGGACATATCAATGTTGTTTCTTGCATTATCCTACTCATACTCTGAACAATGCTGATCTTACATTAACAATGCCTATCCTTTTTGATATAATGCAGTGTCCCTACAGTTACTGCCCTTTGTAATTACACCACCTTTGTCAAAAACAGGGAAGCACAACTGGTTCCTCGCTCGATTAGACGACGGCAAAAGACTGATGATCATTCGGACGCATGAGCCGGAAAAGTTATATTGCAAAAACCCCACTGTATACCAGCACCGTGTAGTACGTGAGTATCCGGACAGTGGCTGTTACGTCTCTGAGCAGGATACCAGCTTGTTGGGGCCTTTAGGATTTTTTAGTTGGAGGCGGGTAAACAGCCTTGGTTCACACTCTCTGTTCTCGGACTCAATTATCCGATTAAACAGGAGATCACCGTTGGCAAGGACCTTGATGGCAGAGAGGCTCTGTTTGCTATGGAAAACTGTGTCTACACGGCGAGCCCTAGGAGTTCGGGAGCATACTCCCCTGATTGTCAACGATACAGCCTATAGCCAAAAGAAGGTGAGAATGATAAAGGCATCCGGATTAACTTTGATCCTTGGATGTCTCAATTACTACAGGTAGTGATGTGGTTCAAGCCTTCAGGTTGATAGGTAATTGGGCTGTTGCATCAAAAGGGTGGAGTACTGGTGTCTCCGGATCACTGGTCGCTGAAGCGGGGCTGCAAATTATGATGGTGTTGGATCAACTCTTCAAATGACTTTGTTGTCTTTGCTGCTGGTTCTGGATGGGTAGTTCTTTCTTTTGTTATGCATATTCCTTGTCATTTGTTCATCCTCGTCTATGTCACTCTTTCTATGTAATAGTTGCTTCTGTTTAGAATGTCATTCTCGTCTGGATCACGAGAGTCTGAGCGCTGCAGATGGGTACGTTTTGGTGGTGTAGCAAGACTTCTTATGAACTATCATGTCTTGCTGTTTATGTCAGTAGTAGACACTAGTTAGTGTTTGAATGTTGTATATATCGTTGTTTCGAACTGTTTATTGTCTCGAACTACTGGTGGGCTAAATGAGGGCATCACCATTCTCAAGTGTTCAGAGTATATCTCCTTTTTTCAAGTTATATAATTTGAGATCACTATCTTTTCGATGATGTACACTTGTTTGGGCCAGTGAGGTGTCGTTGAATATGGGTCGAGTAGTAACGCAACGCCAGACATGTCAATTATGACTCTCGGGCCGGGCTCTCAAAAGATCATGAAAAAAAGGTTGGCCTCTCCAAAAAAGAAAGAATAAGGACTCTTAGGCCGACATGTGGGCGCCACCGGTGTTTTCATGCGCTTGCGCGCCGAGAGCATATTGGCGCGTGCTCAAAATTCATGCTACCTTCTCATCCCCAGTCTCCCGCACCTCCCCCACCTCTGGAATCTCGATTCCTACTCCAGTTCCCCCAAATCCCCCTACTGTACTCCCTGTACTCAAGCGCACTATCATGTCGCCGATCAACGCAGATCTCCGAGCCGGAGATCCTGAGGTCCGTCCTGCCTTCGGTCGCTGCGTGTTGTCGCTCAACAGTGGCATGGCGGCGCTTGACGTCCAGTTTGTCGGCAAAGTGCTGATGGTAACCATCAACGGCGACCGGCCTCCCGTCTCGCCGGACGACCTTGTCAAAGCTCTTGGCATTGCGCACGGCATCCAAATAAGTGACTTGCTCGTCAAAGTCTGTCCGCCACCGGCTGATTTCTTTGTCAGGTTCCGAATAACTTTCGACTGCAGTCGTGTGTTCGAATCTTCCTGGCGTTTGTTATGCAATGGCGCGCTGGTGAGCTTTGATCGGTGGCACCCAGGATGGGGCTCGGTGCCCTCAAAGCTTGAGTTTTTAACAAAGCTTACCTTCCACGGCATGCCTCGACGTGCTTGGAACAGCGAGTCCATGAACGAGCTTATCAACGACCTTGGAGGTGAGCTTGTAAGTATGTTTGTTCCTCCAGACAACTGAGCTCTGACGGTTATGGCATGGATGAAGAAGTCGTCCACCATACCGAAGGTGATTGGTGTTGAGATACCGGTGCAGGAACCAGGGTTGTACTATTCGTCGCCACCAAGGCCGCCGCGGACTACGTTAGGGATGTACCTGTATCGAGTGTTCGTGCATGTCGAAGAAGTGGTCAATCCATCAATCGAAGTCCTGCCGCCCCCGCTGGTGCCAGGGTCCGTCGATGACGTCCATTACAGGAGTCAACGTCAGACTTTCCCCGTGTTGCTCGGAACGATGGATGGCACAGGGCCTACTCCATCATGCGGCGGAGGCCACTGCTTTTTTGGGAGAAGAGGCAGGGCTGGCTGCCTGGATGTGCTCTAATTTGAGGTAACAACTAAATCTTGTCAGATAGTACTAGTTAAATCCGAGCTATGGGTCCGAAGCACTGATATGCCAGTACATTTGATTGTGACATGTTCTAATTTTGTACCTGAACTTTTTTTAGAAAGGGTTGTACGTCAACTTAATGTGCTAGCAGAACTTATTGTGTCGTTTGTCTGTTTTCTTTGCACAACATTGAAGACATTTCCCCGTCATTTATAAAGACGATGAACCGTTATGTACGACTTCGTTGGTTTCAACATAGCCCTTCCCGTAGTAATCCACTGCTTCCATCCTGATTGTGCCGCCTACGTGAAATTTTTGTATGCAAGTTCAGTGTGCTATGATGTTCTATATGATTGTGTCAACTATATACGTTATTACTGAGCATCAGCAATGCATATGGCTGAAAGATGTATTTACGAGCATCGACCGATGGGTCTCTCTCTCTATCTCTCTCTCTCTCTCTCACACACACACACACACGCACACACACACGCGCACACGCACAAGTGGGACCCGTTGAATTATTTATTTTCTCGTGACAGCTTTTAATTAGGTTCCACTGTAATCTAACTTTTTTCCTAAGTTATTAATTGAGCTTAGTGACTCCAAAAAGTTGTAAAGAAGCCTTGTTTGGGCCTTTCCGGCGTCCCTGAATGTGGGCTGAGTAACCATGTTAGGTTGTACTGTACTACACATGCCTTTTTTTTCAACATCAGCAATGCAACTGGGCCGATAGTTGTACACAATATCCGGGTCAACTTGTTATCCACCCCGCTGGGCTGCAAAGTTTCCTAGGAAGTATGCATTAGGCTTAACAAGAAAATGGACTTTAAGAAATAATAAATGGGATGTAATTATAATAACTGGGCAATTACTATGCACCAAACACATAATTAGTTTGAAAAATATATTATTTTCGGAATTTAGAAATTTTAATTTCATTACTTGTTGCGCGCGCAATATTTCGTTGGATTTTAATGTGATACAACTTTATTTTGAAATTATATTTAACCTGACTAGAAATTTTGGATAAAAATATTTTGGATCCCATCAAAATGTGGGAATTTTTTTTTAATTCTGTTTTGAGCAGTTGTTTGAAATTATTAATCGTTGTCCTACCTAGAAGTTGGGCTGTACTTTTAACAAACCCGTAAATGGGCTGTAGTAAATTACATTAGAATTGAAAAATGGGCTGTACATTCTTACAAATCGCAAATGGGCTATATGTTCTCTGCCAAATCCGAGCTGTGGGCATACTAAGTTGACGCATACCAAGGGCTTTGTCAACTTAGTCAATATAAACGATTCTAGCTGCAGTGATCGTATGATGTCCATCCAACGGCCGTAGTGCTTCTTTAACCTCTGGTCTTCTTGCTCCAGCCGCCCAAAGCAGCGCCGATCATGTCGCATGCTCCTGCCTCCCATGGCCGGCTGTGATGCCGCAGAGGCCTCACCACCCCGTACTACTCCCACCGCTGGCCAGGCCATCCCTCTACTCACCCACACCCCCTGTTATTCTGCGGCGACGGCAGCCGAACTAGTGAACCCTCGTAGTCCTCTCCGCGTGGGCTACCACTGATCCGTCTTCCCCGGTTCCGCGTCATCCCCTTCCTAGGCCTCGCCGTCGTCCAGACCACCGCCCTGGTGCTCTCGGCGCAGCGTGGTCAACATGGACAACGACCGACTTCCATTGAAAGAGTACTGTACGTGGAGAGGCTGACAGCTGGGTCCAGGCGGCCGCAAGGAAGTGCCTCCTTATTACGCGCAAAATAATTATTCCTCCACCTGACAGCAGGGACCCACTGGACGGGCCACCTTATTTCGCGAAAAAAATGTTTCCCCCCTGACTGCTGGGACCCACCGGATGGGCCAGCGTATTTCACGAAAAAACGTTCCTCGCGCTGTCAGCTCGGACCCACCAGAAGTGCCTCCTTATTACGCACAAAAGTTGAATACTCCCCCTGCTAGCTGGGACCCAGCATGGTGGAAGGCTGACTTGTGGGCCTACTAAGTTGACTGGGACGGGGGCCTTTGTCAACTTTAGTCAATATGAACGATTCTAGATCCAGTGACGGTACGATGGCCATCCAACGACCGTAGTGCTTCTTCAACCTCTGGTGTTCTTGCTCCAGCAGCCCAAAGCAGCACCGGTCATGCCGCATGCTCCTGCCTCCTGTGGCCGGCTGTGCTGCCGCGGAGGCCTCACCGCTCCTACTATTCCCACCACTGGCCAGGCCCTGCGGCGATGGCAGCCTCACACCGCAGCCGAACCAGTGAACCCTCGTACTCCTCTCCGCATGGGCTTCCGCTGTCGCGTCTTCCCCGGCTCCCCATCGTCCCCTTCCTAGGCCTCGCCGTCGTCCACCGTCGTGGTGCTCTCGGCGCGGCGTGGTCAATATGGTCAACGACCGACTTCCATCGGAAGAGTACTATACATGGAGAGGCTGACAGCTGGGTCCACGGCAGCCGCAAGGAAGTGCCTCCTTATTACGCGGGAAATAATTATTCCTCCACCTGACAGCAGGGACCCACCAGACGGGTCACCAGTATTACGCGAAAAAAACATTTCCCCTTGACTGCTGGGACCCACAGGACGGGCCACCGTATTTCATGAAAAAATGTTCCCCCCCCCCCCGCTGTCAGGTCGAACCCACCAGAAGTGCCTCCTTATTACGCACAAAAAATGAATACCCCCTGCTAGCTGGGACCAACCTTGGTGGGAGGCTGACTTGTGGGCCTACTAAGTTGACTCGGACGGAGGCCTTTGTCAACTTTAGTCAATATATGAACGATTCTAGCTCCAGTGACCGTACGATGTCCATCCAACGGCCGTAGTGCTTCTTCAACATCTGGTCTTCTTGCTCCAGCCGCCCAAAGCAGCGCCGGTCGTGCTGCCTGCTCCTGCCACCCGTGCTCGGCTGTGATGCCGCGGAGGCCTCACCGCCCCCTACTACTCCTACCGCTGGCAAGGCCATCCCTCTACGCACCCACACCCCTTGTTATTCTGTGGCGACGGCAACCTCACATCGTAGCCGAACGAGTAAACCCTCATACTCCTCTACGCGTGGGCATCCACTGCCACGTCTTCCCAGGCTCCACGTCGTCCCCTTTCTAGGCCTCGCCGTCGTCCACCGCCCTGGTGCTCTCGGCGCGGCGTGGTCAATGTGGTCAAGGAATGGCTTCCATCGGACGTGGACTGTACGTGGAGAGGCTGACAGCTGGGTCCACGACCGCAGCAAGGAAGTACCTCCTTATTACGCGCAAAATAATTATTCCTCCACCTGACAGCGGGGACCCACCGAACGGGCCACCGTATTTAGCGAAAAAAACGTTTCCCCTTGTGTGCTGGGACCCACCAATTACATCTTCGCACACAAGGAAGTGCGTCCAAAAAAACGATTCGCCCCCCTGACTGCTGGGACCCACTAGCTACATCGTCGCACGCAAGGAAGTGCCTGACAGTCGGGACCCACCTAGTCGAAGCGTACGTAGCGTTGTCATTCTGGTCACGAACGTGTACGTACATATATACTGGTGGATGTAGAGGCGCGCACGTGTCGTAGAGAGGCGCGCGCGTAGCATGTACACGTACGTACAGCGGCGAGGGTGCAAGAAAGAAAATACGGCCACGTACGTACATACGGGCAGGGTCTCTAACGCCTATCGCACATACGTACATGGCTGGGTCGGAATGGAGAAACAGCGTCGTCGTGGTGTTCATGGGGAGCCAACCGGCTGGGTCGGAACGGAATGCGTGGTCGTGTTCATCGGGAGGGCTTGGACGGAACAGGCGATGGAAACGAGGCCTGGCGTACCGCACAATGGAGGAAACGGCCTTGTGTTCGACCGGCCACGTTTGAAACGGGGTCCTATTGATTGGGAGGGGCCTGGCGTACCACAAAACGGAGGAAACGGACCTCCTACGGTCGAAACGGGGGTCCTGTTGATCGGGAGGGGTGTGGCGTACCGCAAAACGGACGAAACGGACCTCCTACGGTCGAAACGGGGGTCCTGTTGATCGGAAGGGGTGTGGCGTACCGCAAAACGGATGAAACGGGCTTGTGTTGGAGCGCTACAGTCGAAAC
>NC_041393.1:228869016-228886084 GCF_002162155.2 Triticum dicoccoides | reverse complement strand
CCGCAACGCTCACTGTTCATCCCAGAGGCAGCATCGATCGGCTTCAATTAGCAGCAGTAGCGAAGGAATCGCTCCATCGGGTTCAGTTAACAGCCATCAATCGATCGCTCGGGTTCAGTAACGCGTAACCTGTAGTGCAATCGCTCGGGTTCAATTAGAACCCAACGCCTTGCTCGGGTTCAGTTAGAGCCAACGCCTCGCACACACGTGCGTACGTACGAGAGAAACGTACATCACTCTGCCCCCGACCTCCCACCGTAACCGGCAACTCCCCGAAATTTTCCTCCCCCTCGCTTCTACCACGGTTTTTTCCGTCATGGACGGCCCAAAGAATGTCATGCAGCTGCGTCTCCGGCCCGCCCAGGGCGAAAAGCCCATTTTCTGTCATGATTTTTTGTCATAGAAGTAGGAGCCCACCACATCTATGATGATACCGGGCTTTGTCACAATTATCGTCATAGAAGTGTCATATGTATGACAGAAAAAAAATTCGTTCGGCCCAAAATGTCACAGATGTGTCTTTTTTTTGTAGTGTCTCTCTCAAACAACCCTGCAACCAAATAACAAAGAGTCTCTTGTGTCCCCGACACACCCAATACAATGTTAGATTGTATAGGTGCACTAGTTTGGCGAAGAGATGGTGATACAAGTGCAATATGGATAGTAGATATAGGTATTTGTAATCTGAAAATATAAAAACAGCAAGGTAACAAGTGGTAAAAGTGAGCGTAAACGGTATTGCAATGATAGGAAACAAGGCCTAGGGTTCATACTTTCACTAGTGCAAGTTCTCTCAACAATAATAACATAGATAGATCATATAAAAATCCCTCAACATGCAACAAAGAGTCACTCCAAAGCCACTAATAGCGGAGAACAAACGTAGAGATTATGGTAGGGAACAAAACCACCTCAAAGTTATTCTTTTGGATTGATCTATTCAAGAGTTCATACTAGAATAACACCTTAAGACACAAATCAACCAAAACCCTAATGTCACCTAGATACTCCATTGTCACCTCAAGTATCTGTGGGCATGATTATACGATATGCATCACACAATCTCAGATTCATCCAACCAACACAAAGTACTTCAAAGAGTGCCCCAAAGTTTCTACCGGAGAGTCAAGAAAACGTGTGCCAACCCCTATGCATAGGTTCATGGGCGGAACCCGCAAGTTGGTCACCAAAACATACATCAAGTGGCACGTGATATCCCATTGTCACCACAGATAAACATGGCAAGACATACATCAAGTGTTCTCAAATAAAGACTCAATCCAATAAGATAACTTCAAAGGGGAAACTCAATTCATCACAAGAGAGTAGAGGGGGGAGAAACATCATAAGATCCAACTATAATAGCAAAGCTCGCGATACATCAAGATCGTGCCATAGAGAGAACACGAGAGACAGAGAGAGATCAAACACATAGCTAATGGTACATACCCTCAGCCCCGAGGGTGAACTACTCCCTCCTCATCATGGATAGCGTCGGGATGATGAAGATGGCCACCGGTGATGGATTCCCCCTCCGGCAGGGTGCCAGAACGAGCTCCCGAGAGATTTTTGGTGGCTAAAGAGCCTTACGGCGGCGGGACGCCCAGTCTATCTTGATATTCGATGTTTTTAGGGTATGTAGGCTTATATAGGCGAAAGAAGTCGGTCGGGGGGGTGCTCGAGGGGCCCACGAGACAGGGGGCGCGCCCAGTAGGGGGCGCCCCCTATCTCCTGGCCTCCTCGAGGATCTTCTGACGTGAACTCCAAGTCTCCAGGATCATATTCTTCCAAAAAATCACGCTGCCGAAGGTTTCATTCCGTTTGGACTCCGTTTGATATTCCTTTTCTTCGAAATACTGAAACAGGCAATAAAATAGCAATATGGGTTGGGCCTCCGATTAATAGGTTGGTCCCAAAAGTAATATAAAAGTGTATAATAAAGCCCATAGTCATTCAAAACAGATAATAAAATAACATGAATGCTTCATAAATTATATATACATTGGAGACGTATCAGCATCCCTAAGCTTAATTCCTACCCGTCCTCGAGTAGGTAAATGATAAAAGAAAGAATTTATGAAGTGTGAATGCTAGAAGGTGCACAAGTTTGATCAATGATAATTTCAATCACCTTTTCTAGCATGATTATATGTCATAACAGTAGTTCATCTCATAAAACTTCTCACGATAAAGTAACAAGCAATTCACATGTCAAAGCATAGACCATGAACCTTCTTGAAAACTAGCAAACTTCATTCTCAGTCATCAAACAATTGCAATTCATCTTATTTTCAGGAATAGCAAACTCCACATACTCAACTATCATATAGTCTTCTACAATTGCTAACACTCACGCAATACTAATGGTTATGGAGTTTCAGTTGAACACTGAGAAAGATAGGGGCTTATAGTGTTGCCTCCCAACGTATTCACCTTTGGGTGATGTCAACAATAATAGTTCATGCTAACTTACATCCAATTGGATATATATATCAGATCACCCCAACACAAAGTGCTTGCCAAAGGATAAAATGAAAAGGGGAAAGGTGAAGATCACCTTGACTCTTGCATAAAGTAAAGGACATAAAGTAAAAGATAGGCCCTTCGCAGAGGGAAGCAGAGGTTGTCATGCGCTTTTAGGGTTGGATGCACAAAATCTTAATGTGAATGAACATCACTTTATATTGCACTTGCATATGGACCTTTATTATGCAGTCCGTCGCTTTTATTGCTTCCATAACAAGATCGTATAAAGCTATTTTCTTCACACCAAAAGATCATACATATTTAGAGAGCAATTTTTATTGCTTGCACCAATGACAACTTACTTGAAGGATCTTACTCAATCCATAGGTAGGTATGGTGGACTCTCATGGCAAAACTGGGTTTAAGGATATTTGGAAGCACAAGTAGTATCTCTACTCGGTGCAAGGAATTTGGCTAGCATGAGGGGGAAAGGCAAGCTCAACATGTTTGAATGATCCATGACAATATACTTTAACTGAGATGTCGGAAAACATAAACCATTACGTTGTCTTCCTTGTCCAACATCAACTCTTCAGCAAGTCATAGTTAATGAGTGCTCCCAATTATAAAAGATGTCTATGATAGTGTATTTATATATGGAATCTATCTTCCTTCAATATTCTTTCATGAATTGTTCAAATGACCAATACAATGCTTGCTAACCTTCAATAAATTTACAACCTCTACTTTTTAGATGTGAAGTCATTACTCCCCATGGGATAAGCAAATGAGGCATCTATAATTTCAGATTTATGACAATCAACTCATTCAACAATTTACTCATAGGATATAAGTGAGGCACACGAGTAAATGAAAAACTACTCCAAAAAGATATAAGTGAAGATCAATGAGTAGCTAAATAATTATGTAACTATGCGAAGCCTCTCTCTCATTAAAGAATTTCAGATCTTGGAATTGTATTCAAACAGCAAGCAAAACAAAATAAAATGACATTGCAAGGATATCACAACTCATGTGAAGAAGCAAAAACTTAGGCTCAACCGATACTAACCGATAGTTGTTGAAGAAGAAAGGTGGGATGCCTACCGGGGCATCCCCAAGCTTAGATGCATGAGACTTCTTGAAATATTATCTTGGGGTGCCTTGGGCATCCCCAATCTTGAACTTTTGTATCTCCTTAATTCCTCTCATATCATGGTTTCTTTATTTATCAAAAGCTTCATCCACACCAAACTCAACAAGAACTCGTGAGATAGGTTAGTATAAACCAATGCAAAACCTTATCATTTTCTACTGTAACAAATCACTAAAATTATTATTCAACATTGCATACTAAATGCCTCTGCATATTTAATACTCCTATCCTCAAATAGAATCATTAAACAAGCAAACATATGCAAACAATGCAAACATAACAGCAGTCTGCCAAAACAGTACAGTCTGTAAAGAATGCAAGATTCATCATACTTCCCTAACTCCAAAAATTATGAAATAAAATTCCCACTGTAGTAAACTTATCATAGCTCATTATGCAAAAACTTTATACATTATACCATTCTCTGACTTTTCTAGGGAGTTTTTGCAACAGCGGTAAACTTTCTGTTTTCAAACAGCAACATGTATAGTAGCAAAATAAGCATGGTAAAGGCTATCCTTGACTTTTTTATTGAAACTAAAGATGCAAAACATTATTATAAATAACATCAAGAAAACACTAAAAAAATAAAATGACGCTCCAAGCAAAACACATATCATGTGGCGAATAAAAATATAGCTCCAAGTAAAGTTACCGATGAACGAAGACGAAAGAGGCGATGCCATCCGGGGCATCCCCAAGCTTAGGCTCTTGGTTATCCTTGAATATTACCTTGGGGTGCCTTGGTAATCCCCAAGCTTAGGCTCTTTCCACTCCTTATTCCATAGTCCATCGAATCTTTACCCAAAACTTGAAAACTCCACAACACAAATCTCAACAGAAAACTCGTAAGCTCCGTTACTATAAGAAAATAAAACCACCACTTAGGTACTGTAATGAACTAATTCTAAATTCATATTGGTGTAATATCTACTGTACTCCAACTTATATATGGTTCATACCCTCCGATACTACTCATAGATTCATCAAAATAAGCAAACAACACATGGAAAACAGAATCTGTCAAAAACAGAACAGTCTGTAGTAATCTGTATCAAACGTATACTTATAGAACTCCAAAAATCCTAAAAAATTAGGAAGTCTTAGGCAATTGGTTTACAAATCCATAGCAAAAAGAATCAGATCAATATCACGTTTCTGTGAATTAAACAAACTAATTTACTGGTTGCAAAAGTTTCTGATTTTCAGCAGGATCAACACAACTATCACCGTAAGCTATCCTAAAGGTCTTACTTGGCACTTTATTGAAACAAAAGCTATAAAACATGATTACTACAGTGGCATAATCATATGAACACACAAAAACAGTAAAGTTAAATATTGGGTTGTCTCCCAACAAGCGATTTTCTTTAATGCCTTTCTAGCTAGGCATGATGATGGCAATGATGCTCACATAAAAGATAAGAATTGAAACATAAAGGGAGCATCATGAATCATATGAATAGCACATTTAAGTCTAACCCAATTCCTATGCATAGGGATTTTGTGAGCAAATAACTTATGGGAACAACAATCAACTAGCATAGGAAGGCAAAACAAGCATAACTTCAAAACTTTAAGCACATAGAGATGAAACTTGATATTATTGCAATTCGTACAAGCATATGTTCCTCCCTCATAATAATTTTCAGTAGCATCTTGAATGAATTCAACAATATAACCAGCACCTAAAGCATTCTTTTCATGATCTACAAGCATAGAAAATTCACTACTCTCCACATAAGCAAATTTATTCTCATCAATAGTAGTGGGAGCAAAATCAACAAGATAATTATCATGTGAGGCATAATCCAATTGAAAACTAAAATCATGATGACAAGATTCATGGTTATCATTATTATTAATAGCATACAAGTCATCAAAATAATCATCATAGATAGCAACTTTGTTCTCATAATCAATTGGAACCTCTTCCGAAATAGTGGAATCATCACTAAATAAAGTTGACACTCTTCCAAATCCACTTTCATGTTCATCACAATAAGATTCAACATCCTCCAAAATAGTGGGATCACTACTTCCTAAAGTTGACACTCTTCCAAACCCACTTTCATCAATATAATCGTCATAAATAGGAGGCATGCTTTCATCATAATAAATATTCTCATCAAAACTTGGGGGACTAAAAATATCATATTCATCAAACATAGCATCCCCAAGCTTGTGGCTTTGCATATCATTAGCATCATGGATATTCAAGGAATTCATACTAACAACATTGCAATCATTCTCATCATTCACATATTTCTTGCCAAGCATTCTATGTAATTCTTCTTCTAGCACTTGAGCAAAATTTTCCTTTTCATCATACTCACGAAAGATATTAAAAAGATGAAGCGTATGAAACAAACTTAACTCCATTTTTTTGTAATTTTCTTTTATAAACTAAACTAGTGATAAAACAAGAAACAAAAAGATTCGATTGCAAGATCTAAAGATATACCTTCAAGCACTCACCTCCCCGGCAACGGCGCCGGAAAAGAGCTTGATGTCTACTACACAACCTTCTTCTTGTAGACGTTGTTGGGCCTCCAAGTGCAGAGGTTTGTAGGACAGTAGCAAATTTCCCTCAAGTGGATGACCTAAGGTTTATCAATCCGTGGGAGGCATAGGATGAAGATGGTCTCTCTCAAACAACCCTACAACCAAATAACAAATAGTCTCTTGTGTCCCCAACACACCCAATACAATGGTAGATTGTATAGGTGCACTAGTTCGGCGAAGAGATGGTGATACAAGTGCAATATGGATAGTAGATATAGGTATTTGTAATCTGAAAATATAAAAACAGCAAGGTAACAAGTGGTAAAAGTGAGCGTAAATGGTATTGCAATGATAGGAAACAAGGCCTAGGGTTCATACTTTCACTAGTGCAAGTTCTCTCAACAATAATAACATAGATAGATCATATAACAATCCCTCAACATGCAACAAAGAGACACTCCAAAGCCACTAATAGCGGAGAACAAACGTAGAGATTATGGTAGGGTACGAAACCACCTCAAAGTTATTCTTTCGGATCGATCTATTCAAGAGTTCATACTAGAATAACACCTTAAGACACAAATCAACCAAAACCCTAATGTCACCTAGATACTCCATTGTCACCTCAAGTATCCGTGGGCATGATTATACGATATGCATCACACAATCTCAGATTCATCCATCCAACACAAAGTACTTCAAAGAGTGCCCCAAAGTTTCTACCGGAGAGTCAAGAAAACGTGTGCCAACCCCTATGCATAGGTTCATGTGCGGAACCCGCAAGTTGGTCACTGTCGGTGTCAAAACCGGCGGATCTCGGGTAGGGGGTCCCGAACTGTGCATCTAGGCAAATGTTAATAGGAGACAAGGGACACGATGTTTTTACCCAGGTTCGGGACCTCTCGATGGAGATAAAACCCTACTCCTGCTTGATTGATATTGATGATATGGGTAGTACAAGAGTGGATCTACCACGAGATCAAGGAGGCTAAACCCTAGAAGCTAGCCTATGGTATGATTCTTGTAATGGTTGTTGTCCTACGGACTAAAACCCTCCGGTTTATATAGACACCGGAGAGGGCTACGGTTACATAGAGTCGGTTACAATGGTAGGAGATCTACATATCCGTATCGCCAAGCTTGCCTTCCACGCCAAGGAAAGTCCCATCCGGACACGGGACGAAGTCTTCAATCTTGTATCTTCATAGTCTTGGAGTCCGGCTGACGATGATAGTCCGGCTGTCCGGACACCCCCTAGTCCAGGACTCCCTCAGTAGCCCCTGAACCAGGCTTCAATGACGATGAGTCCGGCGCGCATATTGTTCGGCATTGCAAGGCGGGTTCCTCCTCCGAATAATTCATAGAAGACCGTGAACACCAGGATAGTGTCCGGCTCTACAAAATAATTTCCACATTCCACCGTAGAGAGAATAATATGTACACAAGTTCAATCTGCTGACGTATTTTGTGGCATGACGTTATGCCACTACCAAGCCTTTACTTGAATCATTTTTTACTATACCACCTCAGCGCATTTAGCGAAGCAGTTTCCTTGGCACGTCTTGTTGAAGCAGAGATCGTGTTCCCCTTATTCCGGGATTCCCATCAATACGGACGTGGGTAACCCAACCGCGCCATTGATGGTGGCGCTTGGGAGATAAGCGAGTTTTACCAGGCTGGTGGGGACGCATAGTCTTCGTCTGCCCATATATAAGGGGATAAGGATCCACCTTTTTACCTACGCCTTCTTCCTCCTTTGCTTATCCATCTCCGCGCACTCGAGCTCCAACGCCCAAGCCCGCACATCTCGTCTCAACCTTCTCCAGTCATGTCTGGAGCGGGAGGCAAGTGGTTGGCCTCCTCCGTTACGAAGGAGCACATCAAGAAGCTGCGCGGCGCCGGATACCTGTCCGGCGACATCGCGCACCGGCTGCCCGACAAGGGGCAGCTCATCCCCACCCCCAGGCCCCATGAGAGGGTCGTATTCCTTCCCCGCTTCCTCCGCGGACTGGGCTTCCCGTTGCATCCCTTCGTCCGGGGGCTCATGTACTACTACGGCCTGGAATTCCACGATCTGGCGCCAAACTTCATCCTCAACATCTCGGCGTTTATCGTCATGTGCGAGGCCTTCCTCTACATCCAGCCCCACTTCGGCTTGTGGCTCAAGACCTTCAACGTCAAGCCGAAGGTAGTGAAGGGCGTCCAAGCGGAGTGCGGAGCCGCCATGCTGGGCAAGATGCCCAACGTCATCTGGCTCGAAGGGGTCTTCGTGGAGTCCATCAAGGGGTGGCAATCGGGGTGGTTCTACATCACCGAGCCGTGCGACCCTAAATGGGCAGCGGCCCCCGAGTTCAGATCTGGTATCCCTATGCAGCTCACCTCCTGGAAAGAGAAGGGCTTGCTATGGGGCAGTTCGGAGGAGCTGACAGGACTCCAGTCCTATCTCCAGACCTTGGTGAACAAGAATCTTAGGCTTGTCAATGTGATCCAGGTCATGCTCATCCGCCGGATTCTCCCCTGCCAACAGCGGGCCTTTAATTTGTGGGAGTTCAATCCGGCACAACACCGGACCCTGAGCGGGCTCTTCGACACGGCGTACGAAGATGCTTGGAGGGTGTTGTTCAAGGCCGGAGAAGCCCCTGCGTCCGTGATGGAAGACCGCGGATTCAGCACCAAGCGCCCGGCCGGCGAGGTAAGCTTTTTATCCTCTATGGGACACTTATCTTCTTTCACAATTTAATTTTATGTGGGATCTAAAACTCCCAATGCCTTTGACAGGACTGGCAGAGGACGTCCGGACAGGTAGACTGTCCGGCTCCCCTTCCCAAAGACCTAGCGAACGCCCGTTTAACGGGGCTGCTAGTCCCGGCACTTTATGTGGTGCCGGAGAAGAAGGCTAAGAAGAAGGCCACGGGAACTCGAAGAAGTTCCCGGCGCTAGGTGATATCAGACTCATCGTCCGATGGCTCCGAGGCGGACTCCTCCCCCGAAGATGAGGAGGAGAAAGAGGACTCTCTCCCGGAGGGGGGAGGAAGGAAAAGGAAGGCTTCCCCAACGGGGGAGGCCAAAGGGTCCAAGAGGGGAAGGACCCTTCCCCCGGATAGCTCCGCCAACGCCAACGTTGGTGATGAAGAGTGGCCCTCAAGGGCCAGGCCTCCGGCAAGATCATAAGTATCCGGATTCCTGAATGGTTTATAATTTCTCTTTGCGTCACATAGTGTCCTTCTAATGCCGCATACTACCTGTAGTCCGGCCGATGATGATCTTCCCGCTTCATCAAGCGGGTCCTTGGCTCCATCGGACGTGGATTCCATTCCGACTGCCTCCACCCCTCGTGACGCTGAGGACGCCGAGGTGGGATCCCAGGAGGGGACCCATCAGCAGGAGGCTCCGGAGGTGCCGCAAGGCAGCCTCCCGGACTCTGCGCCGGACTCCATGTTGGAACCCGCAGTGGTTCCGGAGTCCGGCAGGCGGCCCCTTCGTAAGAAGGGCAAGACCGTGACACCGGCGGCCTCCGTCCAACCGGAGGCGCCGGACAACTTGTTGGAAGCGCTTAACGGTGCTTCCATCGAGGAAGAACACCGCACTATCATGAGTGCGGTGATTCAGAAGGTTTAGCTCGCCAAGAGCGGGCTGACCGAAGCCTGCAGTAGCCTTCTAACAGGCTTTGAGGTAAGAAGTTTAAAATATGTAATGTAATACCGCATAGATAGTAGCCCCTGATGCTCGGTTTGGTGTTCGGAAAGAAAAACCGGACTGAGGATCTAAAAAAGATATACGCAGGAGTGCTAAAAATTATGTCAATATGGGTTTGCGGGCTGCGCTACTGACCTCTGCCACACTGACTGCGGAGGTCGGTGCTTTGAAGCAGGATCTCGAGCGGTCCGAGCAAGAGCTCGGCCTTGCCAAGAAGCAGCTCGAGGACAAAGAAGGTGAGTAACACCACTTTGAAATTTTACCTTACAGAAAAGGATTTTGGTTGCAATAGAAATAACAAGGATAACGTGGGTACTGCAGGGGCCACGAACGAGGTGGCGACCCTGAAGGAGGTCGTGTCCACAGCCGAACGCAATGCGGCCGCGGAACGGGCGGAGCGAGAGAAGCAGGAGGCGCGGGTGGCGGAGGTGCGGCAAGAGATCCAGGCTCTCATGGAAAAGCATGAGAGTTTGGAGCGTGACTCGAAGACTCGAGAGTCCGAGCTTGCATCGGCTCTTGAAAGTGCCAAAGCCGCCAAGGCCGAGGCCCATAAGTCCCTCCAGGAGATTGAGGCGATGAAGAAGATAGCGGCGGGTAAGGCATTTTTCATGCAAAGCAAGCATGTGAATGTAAATTACCTGTTACTTACCCGAATTCGGAGCTCTCCAGGGGCGTTTGCAGATCTGCCACGCAGCGTGTCCGATGCCGCCGCGTTTTACCGGGCTAAGGAGGGGAGCTCAACAGAGAAGGTCTTCTGGTCTCAGTACTCTAAGGCCGGACATCCGGTGCCCCCTAGCGACTAGCTGAAGTAGCTGGTCGAGCTCCACAAGGTAGCCGAGCAGGCCATGAGGGGCCTCATAGTCCGGCTATGGCCTGGAGAGGCCATGCCTAGGAGCTACTTCGGCCTCGTGCGGCGGCTGGTGGATGCATGCCCCTGGGTGGAGGTCGTCAAGCGCTCCGCCTGCATTGAAGGTGCCCGTCGGGCCCTTGCCCGCGCAAAGGTGCACTGGGGCAGGCTGGATGCTGAGAGGCTTCTGACGGACGCGCCGCCGGCGGGCAAGGAGTATCGTACGCCCAAAATGTACTATAAGACTGTCCTAAAGGGTGCCCGCAAGATTGCGGATGAGTGCCCCAGAGATGTAATTATTGAGTAAACTCGCAATGTGTTATCATGTGCGCTGAAAACTTTGTTCATATGCACTAAGAAACGCTTATTGATTTAAAATATTACCTTATGTGCAGCTGTTTATAAAATCTGAGAGATGGCAAGTCGTCGGCTTCAGCCCCCATGCCACGAGTGCTGGGGTGTTCGGGATAAACTTGAGCACTCTTGTTCCCATTTTTGGGTCCATCTAGGGAGGCGCTCAACACAACGAACAAGGCAACCGGACTTATAATGCTTGAACACTCTCACTTAGCCATAGAATTCTATAATTTTAAATTTCGGCGAAGCCCCTAGTATTCGGAAGACCGAGTTCGGGGCGCTATCCACGCCTGGGCCGGACAAAGCCGGTTCCTCGCTCTAAGCGACATAAGTCTTTAAAGACTCGAAAGGACCTCTCGAACAGCGACCAGTCTCTCGCCTTATCATGACAGTCAGTTTTAGCTTTCTCCACTGAGGCGCTCGCCCAGCTCAACCGGGGCACAATCGCAGTGGTTCTCCCAGTGCTACCTTAGCCGACAGAACGGAACGTAAGGTACCAAAACATGGGAGCCGGGCAAACCCAACTATTGACCCAAGACATGATTCGGAGCCGATGCATATAATGCTATAAGTTCGGGGTGCCGCACTTGTGAAAGTGTTCGGACTTCACAGCATAATGCGGGGAACATAAGCCCCTGGTGTATTCGGCCGCACCAATTTGTACGGATGCAAGATGTCATAAATGAACATATATATAGAAAGGAATGCAATTATAAGGAAAAAGTAATGCATTGTTTATTCAGGGAAATCTGCCATGAGTGCAGAATGATACAAATAGTGCGGTAAGCAAGGGAGTGGACTATTTAAACATGTCCCCCTCCAGGGTGGGCTATGGAATGGTGTAATAAACAGCTTTAATGCTCGTAATGGAGACCACCTGAGTGTTCGTCGTAGCCCTTGTTCCTCCCTGGCTGTTGCATCGTGAGTTCGGCCGATCTACTGCCGGACAGGGCCTCTTGTAAACGGAGTCCTGTGGATAAGATAAAAAAGGAAAAGAAAAAGAGCGACACATTTAGGAGCCCCTGGTGTGGTTGAGCCGCACTCTGGGCCTGTCGTGGTCATGCCCCTCCCCCTATGCCCAAGGTATCTCCAGAGCGTAATGATGTAAGCGGGGAGCTTGTCTTGCAATCATGCAAGGGCTGGGGGTGGGGCCGCATTGCTACGCATGCTCGGAACGTGCCAGGTGGTCTTGATGTATGTTGCTCCGGGCGCGTTTGATCATGTCTGGTCTTTTAACGGCCAGACTCGAAAATTGCCTTAAGGTTCTGGACTTCTGCCGCTAGAGCCGCTGTGTGTTCCTCCGTTCGGAGGGAGCGTTCGGTGTTTCCGTTGACTATGATGACTCCATGAGGGCTTGGCATCTTGAGCTTGAGGTATGAATAATGCGGCACCGCGTTGAAGTTTGCAAACACAGTTCGCCCGAGCAGGGCGTGATAGCCACTACGGAACGGGACTATGTCGAAGATTAACTCCTCGCTTCAGAAATTATCCGGGGATCCGAAGACCACTTCCAGCGTGACTGAGCCTGTGCAATTGGCCTCAACACCTGGTATAACGCCTTTGAAGGTCGTCTTTGTAGGTTTAATCCTTGAGGGGTCTATGCCCATCTTGCGCACTGTATCCTGATAAAGCAGGTTCAGGCTGCTGCCGCCGTCCATCAGGACTCTAGTGAGGTGAAATCCGTCGACGATTGGGTCTAAAACCAATGCGCGAATCCGCCATGGCGGATACTGGTTGGGTGGTCTCTTCGATCGAAAGTGATCGGGCAGGAGGACCATGGATTGAACTTCGGGGCGACTGGCTCCATCGCATATACGTCCCTGAGTGCATGCTTCCGTTCCCTCTTGGGTATGTGGGTTGCATATATCATGTTTACCGTCTGCACTTGTGGGGGGAAACCCTTCTGCCCTCTACTGTTCGGCGGCCGAGTCTCTTCCTCGTCGTCGCTATGCAGCCCCTTGTCATTGTTTTCGGCAATTAACTTACCTGCCTGCTTGAATACCCAACAATCTCTGTTGGTGTGATTAGCTGGCTTTTCGGGGGTGCCATGTATGTGGCAAGAGCGGTCGAGTATTCGGTCCAAATTGGATGGACCCGGAGTGGTTCTTTTGAATGGCTTCTTCCGCTGATCGGGTTTAGAGCCTCTGAATCTGGCATTGACTGTCGTATCCTCATTGTTATCGCCGTTAACGCGGCGTTTGTTTTTGTTTCGACGTGACCTGCCATTGTGGTCCTTAGTATCCGGACTGCCAGCGTTTTTGCTGAGGTTGTTGCTGCGAGCTAGCCAGCTGTCTTCTCCCGCACAGAAGCGGGTCATGAGTGATGTGAGGGCTGCCATGGATTTCGGCTTTTCCTGTCCTAGGTGCCGGGCCAGCCACTCGTCGCGGATGTTATGTTTGAAGGCTGCAAGAGCCTCTACATCCGGACAGTCGACGATTTGATTTTTCTTTGTTAAGAACCGTGTCCAGAACTGTCTGGCCGACTCGTCTGGCTGCTAAATTATGTGGCTTAGGTCATCGGCGTCTGGTGGTCGCACATATGTGCCCTGGAAGTTATCGAAGAATGCGGCTTCCAGGTTCTCCCAACACCCAATTGACTCTGCGGGCAAGCTGTTAAGGCAATGTCGAGCTGGTCCTTTAAGCTTGAGTGGGAGATACTTGATGGCGTGGAGATCGTCGCCGCAGGCCATATGGATGTGAAGGAGATAATCTTTGATCCAAACCGCGGGGTCTGTTGTGCCATCGTAGGATTCAATGTTCACGGGTTTAAACCCTTCAGGGATTTGATGATCCATTACTTCATCTGTGAAGCACAATGGGTGTGCGGCGCCTCTATATTGAGCAATGTCACGACGTAGCTCAAGAGAGCATTGTCTGCTGTGTTCGGCCCGGATATTGAGCAATGGATTTGATGATCCATACCGTCGATGTCTTCGGAGTCATAGTCTAGCATGTCGGTTAGGTCGTCGACAGTGGCTACAAAGTGGGTGGTGGGTGGGCTTTGAATTTTTTCGTCGTCTGCATCCCAACCGTCCTGACCGCAGTCCGGCCAGGGCTCTCCTGATAGCGAGAGATGCTTTAGCGAATTTAGGTTGTCGCCAAAGGGTGAACGCTGAAAGATGTCCGCGGCGGTGAATTCCATGATCGGCGCCCAATCGGATTCGATTGACAGGGACGCAGGAGGTTCGGAGTCCGGCAAGGAGTCCGGCGCCTCGGAGTCACGAGCTTTATAAGGGACAAGGTCGGTATTCGGCTCTATCGCCATAGAAGTCGCAGTTCTTGAGGCGGTGTCCAGCCACCCGTCCTCGATCTGCGCGATTGGCTCCGAACTATAGGTCGGAGCAGATTCGTGTGCGGCCTCCAAGGCACTGTCCGGCGGCAGAGCTAGATCATACCCATCGTGACAGTGCGGCACGCTCGGCTGTGGCTCGAATCCGTCGAAGATCAAATCTCCGCGGACGTCAGCCGTGAAGTTTAGGCTTCCAAATCTGACCTGATGGCCAGGGGCGTAGCTTTCGATCTGCTCCAGATGGTCAAGTGAATTGGCCCGCAGTGCAAAGCCGCCGAATACGAAGATCTGTCTGGGGAGAAAAGTCTCACCCTGGATGGCGTTGTTGTTGATTGAAGAAGCCATCAAGCCTATCGGTGATGACACAGAGGAACTCTCAATGAAAGCACCAATGTCGGTGTCAAAACCGGCGGATCTCGGGTAGGGCGTCCCGAACTGTGCGTCTAGGCGGATGGTAACATGAGACAAGGGAAACAATGTTTTTACCCAGGTTCGGGCCCTCTCGATGGAGGTAAAACCCTACTCCTGCTTGATTGATATTGATGATATGGGTAGTACAAGAGTGGATCTACCACGAGATCAAGGAGGCTAAACCCTAGAAGCTAGCCTATGGTATGATTTTTGTAATGGTTGTTGTCCTACGGACTAAAACCCTCCGGTTTATATAGACACCGGAGAGGGCTAGGGTTACACAGAGTCGGTTACAATGGTAGGAGATCTACATATCCGTATCGCCAAGCTTGCCTTCCACGCCAAGGAAAGTCCCATCCGGACACGGGACGAAGTCTTCAATCTTGTATCTTCATAGTCTTGGAGTCCGGCTGACGATGATAGTCCGGCTGTCCGGACACCCCCTAGTCTAGGACTCCCTCAGTCACCAAAACATACATCAAGTGGCACGTGTGTCAGGACCCCGACTCGATGCCACATCGATCTAGCATGTAACACCTCATATCACTTTGCGGCCTCACGCACGGTATTCCCACGGGTGTCGCCTTACCTTTGCCCGGGACCGTTTGCGCCTTTTGGCACACGTATATGACAGTGTCGCTAGCATCCATATGATAAGGAGCCCGGGCTGACATGGATAGTCGTAAACCCAAAGCGGCACAGACTTACAGGGACAGGCATCCATGACCCAGCATCGAACGTGTCGGTCATCAGCGAGTGAATCCAGGCTGTAGCACTGGGCTAGCAGGACTCCGGTGAACCGGGCTGTAGCGGGCTAACAGGACTCCGGTATTCACCGCGTGACATTTCCCCGAAGGGACAGACACAGGAACGAAGAAGGACACATGCCGGCCAGCCTAAGTGTTCCGGAGCAGTAGCAAGCTACCATGGCTCGGTGGAAACACTAGGAGACATTTCCCCGTAAGAGAGGCTACTAAAGATAAACAACTAGATGGTCAGATCCCACACATACCAAGCATTTCAATAACATACACACAATATGCTCGATATGTGCAAATACAACATGGCATCACAACATGACTCTATGAATCAAGTAGTTTATTCATTAGGCTCCGAGGAGCGAGATATTACAATCATGGGTCTCATGACCCAACAATCAGAGCATACAAGTCAAAGCACAAGCGGAAGCTATCATGTCTGAGTACAGACATCTATAAATGAAAAAGGCTGAGAAGCCTGACTATCTATCAGATCCTGCCGAGGGCACAAGATCGTAGCTGAGGTAACAAGCTAAACGTCGAAGACCACGCGGAAATACTAGTGAGACTGAAGTCTCTCTGCAAAAACAAAAAATAGGCAAACGTGAGTACAAATGTACCTAGCAAGACTTACATCAGAACTATCTACATATGCATCATTATCAACAAAGGGATGGTGGGGTTTAACTGCAGCAAGCCAGCTTTGACTCGGTGGCTATCCTGAACTACGACTGCGAGTAACTCTTTTGAGGTGGCGCACACGAGTCCACATATTCACCATATCAATACACCACTATGGATCCGCTCCCGTCTCCCTACGAGAACGCCATTCATAGCACTCACGCTTATCTTGCGTATTTTAGAGTATCCACTTTCACTTGTCTATGAACTGATATAAGCAACCCAGAGGTCCTTTTCCGTGGACACGGCTATTCGAATAGATTAGGTTAACCCTGCAGGGGTGTACTTCTTCACACACGCTCTCACCACTTACCGCCGTTTACACGACATGTACTCGGCAACCTTCAAGCGGAAGCCCAACGTGGGTGTCGGCCACGGGCTGCCTAAACACTCAAGTCTCTAGTCCAGGTTTATCGCCTATTCGGGTTCCATCCATGAGGAGATCCGGCCGGAGTTTCGCTCACAGCCCCAAACAATGTGTACAGGGTTCCGTGACACCAAACGGGTGCCCGGTTTACCCGGCCACGTGCCTACCGCATCACAGCCCACCCCTACGGTCAGCGCTGTCCACGGCCTCCAGCATACTACAAACACCAGAAACTACTTGCAACTCCTGGACAGAGGACAAGGGTGATCAAGAAGCCGAGAGGGTCCATTGGTTTCGGGCCCAATGCGTGGTAGTAGCTGAATCATGGATCACAAACACAGAACTCAGTTCCTGAGGACGGCTGCAATGAGACAACCCACCATGTACTCCTACATGGCCTCTCACCGCTACCTTTACCAAATCGTGTTCACACACTTAGCTCACACACAGTAGGACATGTTCACACGCCTCTGATTCATCCCCGATGAATCAGACCTGACTCAACTCTAAGCAGTAGCAGGCATGACAAACAAACA
>NC_041393.1:228864166-228867400 GCF_002162155.2 Triticum dicoccoides | reverse complement strand
GGGTCGAGGGGGAGACGGTGGCTGCGGTGGTGCTCGTCGGTGGCGGCGGGCGCATTCGGTGAGCGAGAAGGAGAGGCGAACAGGGGGGGAAGAGGGGCACGGGGAGAGGGGAGCGGTGCAGGGGGTGCGTGGCGTCATCCGGGGCGTCGCTGGGGAGGCCAGGGAGGAAGCAGGAGGTGGCTAGGGGGGGGGAAGCAGGAGGTGGCCGGGGCAGCGTCGGCGAGCACCACGCCTCGCCTCTGCTCGTCCTCCTGGCAGAGGAGGAAGAGGACAAAGGAGGAGGAGGTGGGCTGGGCCGGCTGGGGGAGCTGGGCCGGCTCTGGTGGGCTGCACGGTGAGGCCAGGTAAGCTCTGTTCTTTTTTTATTTTTTTCTCTCTGTTTTGTTTTAACTCTGTTTTCTATTTTGTAGGTTTGTTTTGAATTTGGTTTTGAAACCAATTCAATTTATTTTGCTTCTGACAATATTTTTAGGAGCTAAAAGAATTGAAACAATGCTCCACAAAAATATTTCAGAATTATTGGACCTATATTTATTTAACAGTAGATATAAGTCCAATTCAAATAGCTATGATTTAAATTCAAAGTCCCAAAAATAAATCCTTAAAAATGTTCAATATTTTGGTTGGGACCAGAACCCTTACCAAAAATTATCAAACATTTAAGAAGAGCCATTTGGAGCAATGAATAAGATTTCTAGGGTTTTTGCCCCTCTTTTATTTAGGGTTTTGAGGCTTCCAATATTCCTCAATTCAAGTTTCAAAAATATAGACATGATGCACACATGAAGCTAACCTAGAGCAATGCCTGAAGCTAGGGATGTGACAACTCACCCCCACTAAACAAGAATCTCGTCTCGAGATTCCAGCGTAGGGTAAGGTGAAAGGTAAACGCAACTAGTATAATCTTCACGATCCAGGGTGCACTTCAGTTGAACGTTGATTCACTCACCATTATTGTCTTGAAGTCTTGCTCTGAGAAATCCTGCCAACATGACATGGAGAGAAGAAAGAGACTCTAGAAGGGCCGGTCTTCTCGAAGGTAGAACAACTCAGGATTAACTCACGGAATGAGACTTAGAACCATCTCTCGGTTGAGACACGAGATACACATCAAAAGGGGTGGAAAGAAACGGATGACGAGGGTTCACTAGATAGACAACAATTCCACACCTACGAAGGTGGTAAACGGTTGTCAACGTAGCGAGGAGTTGAGTTGCCATGATACCACAACGAAACATCCTGGAGGAGGGTGATTCGTAGATTATTATCTTAAGTGGCAAAAAGAATTACCTTTGATATAGAGATCGTTGAGACTCTCTATATCAGCCGAAGGCAATTCACAGCAATCGATTGGAGGGGTCGGTAGAATGGCATACTCGGACTTGGATGATGTCGATTACCTTGTTGAAGACAACGTAATGGATGAATTTGCTTATCACCGGAAATGGAGGAGACCCATGGTAGAATGACACATTAGCGGTGCAAGCTGGGAACAAAATGCAAATGCTGGGAATGATTCTGGTAACTGGGGAAGAACCCAACAATAGGGAGTGAATTCACTGTTTGAAGAGGTCATAGCATTGCCGAGGAAACTGAGAGTAATCCCAGTTAGAGCCGATGATAACACGTAACGCTTGTGCGTGCTCTCAAGAACTTGAGCATTTCCATATTCATCAAGGTTTTACCAACATCCGTGTCAAGGGTCCGGCAACACAACTTGCTACCATGATGAATGATGATGGAGGATGTAGATGCAAAGAAAGATAACACCTTCTCAGATTTCATCTTAGCGAGGCCAAGGAAACAAAATCTGGATGATCGACCGAGAAACATTTAGCACTCCGCTTCTAATGTTCTCCTTGATGTGCTAGTGTAACCCATTCATAGAAATGGTCTGGTATCTAGGACATCAAGTAAAAGGTCGGACTTTGGGATCTCAAAATCCATAGGGGCAACTAGGGAGTAAATCCTACGAAATCCCTATGGGGAGGTGGCCAACTTCCTCAATCAAGATATTATAGTAACAGGTCTTCCGGCTGGGTGTGTTGGCCACGACATCCACTTTACCGGTTATCGAGGGACCAATATTATAGTTCTTGGAGAATGTTCCAACCATCATATCTGCCTGAGATTCAGATCTGGTTGGTGTCAGGATATCCCAGACTCATCAAGTCTAGAAAGAAAAATGAAAGTTTGCAACACAAATCGACGAGATGACGTTGCGAGATTCTCGGGAAATGAACTACGATAGTAAGCTCCAAAACATGAGCTGGTTCTGCTACAAACATGTGAACACGTTGTCCCGGACAAGCATGACCACGTGGTAGTCTTACAATAAAACACTACCGAGTTCTGGTTGGGAACCATCACCGTGGATAACGAAGTCCTTGCATAAGTCATATGATTAGCTCTTATGAAGGAACTTCTTCTCCTTGAACAAATCAATCAGTGGCTTGGTGTGCTAGGGATACATATAGATTGAAGGTTGCAAGTCTTCAAACCACAGAATTCTTCGCACGTGTGCATGACTGACTTGCGATGATTCCAGAGGAAGCAACATTGACTTTCTCGAGTCCACGGCGGCAACTTGCATCATATGCACATGAATTAAAGGAAGTCACTACCTTCATCCAAACATATGCTTCATGAGCTAGCATGATCAAATGCTTTCAAAAGTTTCCAACACTAGCTTAATGTTCAACAAAATTATGGAGGAGATAAGGATGTTGTCAATGGGCTCAACAACAATTCATCTAGGTTTCCTTTTAAAAGGAATTCCGTAGTTAAGTGAACACGGTGATAGCATTGGTCAGACCAAAGATATAATGATGTATGCTCAAGGGGTCAACCACGAGTAAGACAACATTACGAGCATCGTTGGTACTGATTTGATTTGACGATAGCCCACACTCAAATCAAAGGATTGATAAGACAATAGGTCCAGCAACTGATCACAAGGACCAATCGATGAAGATATCATCTTTCTTCAACACACACTACACAAGAATATCCCTTTGGAACGAACTAAGTCAGACAAGCTTTTATCTTCCAACTCTCCAAGTTGTTGTCTAGCTTAACCAACTAGCTCAGGGATATCTAACACCGATTCTTGGAGAGAAGGTGGTTCACAAGAAACCAACTTGATCACGAACTCAACATAGCGGTCAGGTGACAACCCGGTAACACCTCCAAGAAGATATTTGGAAAGTCACGAACCACCGGTATGTTACTAAG
>NC_041393.1:228844898-228859172 GCF_002162155.2 Triticum dicoccoides | reverse complement strand
GGAGACGGTGGGTGCGGTGGTGCTCGTCGGTGGCGGCGGGCGCATTCGGTGAGCGAGAGGGAGAGGCGAACAGGGGGGGAAGAGGGGCACGGGGAGAGGGGAGCGGTGCAGGGGGTGCGTGGCGTCGTCCGGGGCGTCGCTGGGGAGGCCAGGGAGGAAGCAGGAGGTGGCTAGGGGGGGGGAAGCAGGAGGTGGCCGGGGCAGCGTCGGCGAGCGCCACGCCTCGCCTCTGCTCGTCCTCCTGGCAGAGGAGGAAGAGGACAAAGGAGGAGGAGGTGGGCTGGGCCGGCTGGGGGAGCTGGGCCGGCTCTGGTGGGCTGCACGGTGAGGCCAGGTAAGCTCTGTTCTTTTTTTATTTTTTTCTCTCTGTTTTGTTTTAACTCTGTTTTCTATTTTGCAGGTTTGTTTTGAATTTGGTTTTGAAACCAATTCAATTTATTTTGCTTCTGACAATATTTTTAGGAGCTAAAAGAATTGAAACAATGCTCCACAAAAATATTTCAGAATTATTGGACCTATATTTATTTAACAGTAGATATAAGTCCAATTCAAATAGCTATGATTTAAATTCAAAGTCCCAAAAATAAATCCTTAAAAATGTTCAATATTTTGGTTGGGACCAGAACCCTTACCAAAAATTATCAAACATTTAAGAAGAGCCATTTGGAGCAATGAATAAGATTTCTAGGGTTTTTGCCCCTCTTTTATTTAGGGTTTTGAGGCTTCCAATATTCCTCAATTCAAGTTTCAAAAATATAGACATGATGCACACATGAAGCTAACCTAGAGCAATGCCTGAAGCTAGGGATGTGACAACGTGATATCCCATTGTCACCACAGATAAACAAGGCAAGACATACATCAAGTGTTCTCAAATAAAGATTCAATCCAATAAGATAACTTCAAAGGGGAAACTCAATTCATCACAAGAGAGTAGAGGGGGGAGAAACATCATTAAGATCCAACTATAATAGCAAAGCTCACGATACATCAAGATCGTGCCATAGAGAGAACACGAGAGAGAGAGAGATCAAACACATAGCTACTGGTACATACCCTCAGCCCCGAGGGTGAACTACTCCCTCCTCGTCATGGGTAGCGCCAGGATGATGAAGATGGCCACCGGTGATGGATTCCCCCTCTGGCAGGGTGCCGGAATGGGCTCCCGAGAGGTTTATGGTGGCTACAGATGCTTACGGCGGCGGGACTCCCGATCTATCTTTATATTCGATGTTTTTAGGGTACATAGGCTTATATAGGCGAAAGAAGTCCATCGGGGGGTGCTCGAGGGGATCAAAAGATAGGCGGGCTCCCCCTATCTCTTGGCCTCCTCGAGGATCTTCTGACGTGAACTCCAAGTCTCCAGGATCATATTCTTCCAAAAAATCATGCTGCCGTAGGTTTCGTTTGGACTCCGTTTGATATTCCTTTTCTTCGAAATACTGAAACAGGCAATAAAACAGCAATATGGGCTGGGCCTCCGGTTAATAGCTTAGTCCCAAAAGTAATATAAAAGTGTATAATAAAGCCCATAATAATTCAAAATAGGTAATAAAATAGCATGAATGCTTCATAAATTATAGATACGTTGGAGACGTATCAGCATCCCCAAGCTTAATTCCTACTCGTCCTCGAGTAGGTAAATGATAAAAGAAGGAATTTACCCCCTTGAAGCATCACTGGCAACAAGGAGGTCAGTGAGGAGACGGTGGCTCAGTGGCTGTGAAGCATCACTGGCAACAAGATAACCCCCGTGGAGCCAAGAGGATCTTGCCATACGACGCCAACAATGCCCCAGATGAGGCCAGGCGCGATTTGTCAAGTGTTTATGTCTTGTATTCTCCAATACGCAGTTATTCTGGGATCCGACTGATATTTGTGACTTGTGTCTTGCAGGTTTTCATGAAGATGTACTCGCTTGTACCAAATGGAGAGCAGCACCTTGGAGGATTAGAAAGCAAGGATGAAAGCACCAACATTGAATATGCTGATGACAGCAACGATGATAGCGATGACTCCGACGACCGCGAGGAGGTCAAGTCACCACCATGTTCTGAGTGCCGCTCCAAGCAATCACAAGATCCTGCAGGTGGCTGCGGCAAGGCAGCAGCATCGAGTGCGAGGATTCCAAAGCCAAAGTCGCTCCACCCAAACCCCAGAAGGCTTTGCCCAGGATCAAGGTTGTGCCCATCGCTTCGACGTAAGTGTTCCTTTTCCTTCCCCTTCATTGCTGTTGCGGACCTTCTTGTTTGTTTGACTGAATGAGATTTTGGATCCCCAGGGCCGCTACTTCAGGGACGTCCCACATGGAGATTGATGATGAGCAGGCTAATGCGGACACCGCAGACATGGCCACTTCTCGAGCAGGTACGAGATTGCAGACATGCTCATGCTTTACCAATTGTTGTGGTGGTCGACTAGAATCTCACTGTCGAGTGCTTGTAGTACCATCAGATGTATCCAGCTTCCAGACGACGATGAGGATGAGCCTCCAAAAAATGCAGGGGGAAGAGGCAGAGCCTCGTCCATCTCGCGGGGCCTGAGCAAGAGAACGCCTTCGAGTCGGACGTCTCACCCGCCAACTGAACCCGTCGTCCAAGAACTTGGTGGCTCGTCTCAAATTGGTGTTTGCTTTGTTGTCCCACTGTCGACTGCTCAACCTCTAGTGACGGCCGCTCAAACCGCTGGTCTGACTAGCAGCCTCAAACATTGACTCCTCCAGCTTCATCATCAACTCCTGAGTCGATTAGACTCGGTCTTCATCACGACCTGGAGGACCAAACTAGAGCTGCCAAGGAGGCCATGATCCAAGAAGGCCTGATGATGGAGAGGATGAAGGTGGTGTATGAGAATAGCAATGCTGCTTACGACGCCAGTTCTACCCTTCAGACCAACATTCGAGTAAGTACGATTGTAAGTTGATTTCCGATTGGTTTTTCAACCCGAACCTTGCTCTGCTAGGATATGGTATCTGAAAACTGCTGCTTTATTATTCGTAAGATGTCCGTGGATGAGCGTTTTGGAACCTTTAGTGTGCATCTATCATGGGTCTGTGCTTTGCATTGTACACCCACTGGGTGTTTTCTTTGTCTGCATAGTTCTTCCACTCGAGTCAGACAGGTCGTGTTGAGTGAGTTCCTGGTCCAGTGGGGGCACACTGAGTGCACCCACTGGGTGTAGTCCCCGAGACCGCCGTCAAATTTTTGATTCGGCGGGGGTGTGTAGAATATGTTGGTTTGCTACTCTTCACTCGGGTCAGTCGGGCCGTGTCGAGTGGGTTCTTGTTCAAGTGGGGGCACGCTAAGTGCACCCACTGGGTGTAGTCCCCGAGACCGTCGTCGATATGGGCAGTCGGCGGGGGTCTGAGAACAAGGATTTTTTTCTCTCCCACTCGGTCTAGGCAGACCATACTAAGTAGGAAATCGAACCAGTGGGGGCACGCTGAGTGCACCCACTGGGTGTAGTCCCCAAGACCGCCTGCCGAATGTTTTATTCGGCGGTGGTCTTAGAACTTCCCTGATAATCAGCAGTCTGAATTTGCTCTTCCCACTCGGAAGTGAAGGATCTTTTCTCTTTGTCGACTGAATTAATTTTTTACTGATCGCAGAAATCTTGTGAACTTGGGACTCAGTATGCTGCTTTCGAGAAGGAGAAGATCCAACTCCAACTTGATTTGGAGCTTGCGAATAAGAAACTGAAGAAGGCTCGGGATGAAGTGAAGACTGTCGGTGTCAAAACCGGTGGATCTTAGGTAGGGGGTCCCGATCTGTGCATCAAGGCTGATGGTAATAGAAAGCAAGGGACACAGATGTTTACCCAGGTTCGGGCCCTCTCGATGGAGGTAAAAGCCTACTTCCTGCTTGATTAATATTGATGATATGGGTAGTACAAGAGTAGATCTACCACGAGATCGTAGAGACTAAACCCTAAGAGCTAGCCTATGATGGTATGATTGTAATTGTGATCGGCCTTCTAAGGACCAACCTCTCCGGTTTATATAGACACTGGAGAGGACTAGGGCTTACATGGAGTCGGTTACAAGGAAGGAAATATAATATCCGGATCGCCAAGCTTGCCTTCCATGAAAAGGAGAGTCCCGTCCGGACACGGGCCGAAGTCTTGAGTCTTGTATCTTCACGCTTCAATAGTTCGGATGTTGTACACAGTCCGGCTGTCCAGATACCCCCTAATCCAGGACTCCCTCAATAGCCCCTGAACCAGGCTTCAATGACGATGAGTCTGGCGTGCAGTATTGTCTTTGGCATTGCAAGGCGGGTTCCTCCTCCGAATACTCCAAAGTAATCACCGAATACTTATACCGTGTCCGGATCTGCGAGATGATCTTCATATGCCACCATGGAGAGAATGATATTTCACAAACGCAATCCGCTGACAACTTTTTCTGATGACGTGACATGTTATTACGGTCGTATCGTTATTCGATCCGTTTTCCCACAACCAGCTACAACGCATATTGCGAGGAGGTTTCTTTGACACATCTTGTCAAAGCAGAGATCGTGTCCCCTTATCACGGGATTCTCATCAATACGGTTATGGGTAATCTCACCACGCCATTAATCGTGGCGCTTGGGAAACAAGCGATTCTCAACGGGTAAGTGGGGAGGCGCACCGCTCTTGGATCCTCTATAAAGATATAAGATTTCCCCATTTTCACCCACGCCTTCTTCCTCCTTTACCCATTCTTGCCCCCTCATGCTCCAGCGCCCAAGCCCAAGTCTTCTCCGCACAGCTAAACATGTTCGGAGTAGGAGGCAAGTGGGTGGCTTCCACCGTCAAGGAGAAGCACATCGTGAATCTTCGGGCAGCCGGATACTTGGCCGCGGACATAGCGCACCGTCTACCAGATGCCGGGAAGGACATTCCGACCCCAGGACCCCATGAGAGGGTCGTATTCGTCGCCCACTTCGTCCGTGGACTGGGATTTCCACTCCTTCCCTTCATCTGTGGGCTCATGTTTTACTATGGGCTAGATTTCCATGATCTAGCCCCGAACTTTGTCCTCAACATCTCGGCGTTCATCATCGTATGCGAGGCCTTCCTCCGCATCCGGCCTCACTTCGGCCTATGGCTACAAACCTTCTGCGTGAAGCCGAAGGTTGTAAGCGGCCAACAAGCGGAGTGCGGAGGGGCCATGGTGGGCAGAATGCCCAACGTCACATGGCTTGACGGCTCCTTTGCGGAGACCGTAAAAGGATGGCAATCAGGGTGGTTCTACATCACCGAGCCGCGCGGTGCCAACTGGGCGGCGGCCCTCGAATTCAGATCCGGAGCCCCCATGCGGCTCACCTCCTGGGAAAGGAAGGGCCTGTCCTGGGGCGATTCTACGGAGCTGACCGGACTCCATCCATGCATCAAAAGAATGAAGGACAAGAACATCAAGCTTGTCAATGTGATCCAGGTCATGCTCGTTCGCCGGATCCTGCCCTGCTAGAGCCGAGCAGTCAATCTATGGGAGTTTGTCCCGACCGAACACCGGACGCTCCTGAAGCTCTACGACATGACGCACAAGGGCGCATGGAAGGTGCTATTCAAGGTCTATGAAGTACCTCCTCCCACATCCGAGGACCGCGGGCTTCACGCCGCGCGGGCTCCTAGTCAAGTGATTTCTCAGACTGCCACTGGACCCGGTTCTTTCTGATATGTTCATGGGAGAGCCTTAAGTGATTGTGCATGTTTGCTTCAGGATTATGCGGAGGCAGCGGAGCAGGTTTACTATCCGGCTCGGCTGCCAGAAGGCCCAGCTGATGCTCTCCTGATGGAGATGCCGGTCCCGGCACCGTACAAGGTGCCGGAGAAGAAGGCCGAGAAGAAGGCTCTAGGGACCCGAAAGGGTCTTCGGCGCAAGGTCGTGCCAAAAGCCTCGTCTGAAGACGACGAGGCGCACTCCTCTCATGAAAGGGAGGAAGAAGAAGAAGAAGAAGAAGAAGAAGACGCCCTGTCCGGAAAGGATGAGGGTCCGGGGAGGCGGACCAGGGGGCCGGAAAAAGGCCCCCGGCGCAAGGCCATCATACCCTTGTCGTCTGATGACGATGAGACAGATTCTTCCCGCGGAGGCGGGAGGAACCAAGAAGAAACTCTACCTCCCTGAACTAGGGAGGAGAGAAAGAGAAGATCCGCCCTGGAGGGGGAGGCTGGGGCGTCCAAGAAGGGGAAGGTGTCCCTTCTGGACTACTCCGCCACAGCCGCTCATAGTGAGGAGTGGTGGCTGCCCAGGGGGGAAGCCCCCAGTGTGATCGTAAGTGTCTGCATTCTATCATGATTTCACTTCATAGATTTTGTATTTATAATGCCGAACATATGTGCAGTCTGGCCAGGGATCACCCCGAAGTGTCTTCCTCCGGGTCCTTGAGTGATTCGGAGATCAATTCGCTTCCGACAGCCACTACTCCTCAACCCGCGGATGACACGAAGGTGTTGTCCCGAAGGCTCCCAGAGCGGGGGGAGGTGACTCTAGAGACGCCCTGAGGCGGGGTCCCAGACGTCGGACACGCGGGGTTCAAGATCCCCGCAGAACGTGTCGATGAGAGCCACGGCCAGCCGGGCTCTCAGCCGAACACAATTCCGGAACCTTCGATGGTTCCGGACTCAGGGGGGCGACCCCTCGTTAGGGAGGGCGAGCCGTATGTATTGAGGACTTCCGTTGCGCATGAGGCGTCGGACTATCTGCTGGAAGCGCTTCGCGGTGCTTCCATGGATGAAGAGCACCGTACCCTCATGAGTACGGTGATTCGGAAGGTTTTGTCCGCCAAAAGCGGACTAACCGAAGCTTGCACCAACCTCCTGACAGGCTTCGAGGTACGTAAGAAATATGTGCAAAATTACCACCCGATAGGTAGTAGCCCCTGATACTCTGTTTGGTGTTCGGAAAGAAAAGCCAAACGGAGGGTCAATTATAATTCGCAGGAGTCTAATAATAAGTATTATTGGGAGAGCTCGACCTCACGAAGAGGCAGCTCGAAGAGAGCAAGGGTAAGTGATTCCCGCTCTTATGCATTTAAGGATAGGCAGAATTGGTGAGTCTAACACCTAAGTGTCATGACTTTGTAACAAGGGCCACCGCCGAAGTGGCGTCCCTAAAAAATGCGCTGTCCGAGGCCGAAGACAAGGCGGCCTCGAAATGTAAGGAGCGCGAAAAGCAAAGTGTTAGGGTAGGTGAGGTACAGCAAGAGCTCCAGGACCTTGGCAAGAAGTATGAGTCCGTGGAGCATGATCTGAAGGCAAAAGAGGCCGAGCTTGCGAAGGGCCTTGTGAATTTAAAAGACGCCAAGGCCGAAGCCGAGAAAGCACAGCAGAAGATCCAGGAGGCCAAGAAGATATCAGCGGGTAAGAAGTTCTTTATGCAAAGCAAACATGTAAAGGAGGCGTTTCTTTTACCTACTCTAATTCGGAGCTCTCCAGGGGCATTTGCAGATCTGCCACGCAGCGTATCAGACGCTGCGGAGTTCTACCGTGCCCAGGAGGGGAACTCAACGGAGAAGCTGTTCTGGTCCCAGTATGCTGGGGCTGAACACCCGATGCCTCTCAGTGACCAACTGAAGTAGTTGGTCGTACTCCACAGGGCTGCCGAACTGGCTATGAAAGGTTTCATAGTCCGGATGTGGCCTGGTGAGCTCATGCCCAGTAGCTACTTTGGCCTGATCAAGCGGATGGTGGATGCCTGCCCGCGGCTAGAGGTGACCAAGCGCTCCGTTTGTATCGAAGGTGCCTGCCGGGCCTTTGCCCGCGTCAAGGTGCATTGGGGCAAGCTGGATGCGGAGAAGCTGGTCAAGGACGGGCCGCCGGAGGGCAAGGTGCATCACCATCCCGAGCTGTACAATGATGGCGTTATGAAGGGTGCTCGTCTCGTGGCTGATGAATGTACCAAGGACACCGTTTTTGAATGAATTCACTTCTGTCATGTTTGTAATTTAAGGACGAAGTTACTTGCGCTATGTAGCGCTTTTGTTATTTAAAATATTACCTTCTGTGCGGCTGTTTATAAAATCCTGAAAGTAGGCCAGTCGTCGGCTTGCGCCCCCACGTGAGTAGCACTGGGGTGTTCGTCGAAAACCCGGACACTCTTTTATCCAAATGTTTGGTCCGTTAAGGAGGTGTCCGGCGCAGCGAATGAGGCAATCGGACTATGTGGCTTTATAACTTTCACTTAGCCATAGAAGTCTACAATTTTAAATTTCGGTGAAGCCCCTAGAATCCGGAAGGCCGAATTGGGGCGCTATATACGCCTAGATCGGACAAAGCCGATTTATCGCCTAAAGCGGAAAATCTTTAAGGATTTTAGTACCACTCGAACAGCGACCAGCTCTCGCCACATCATGCCGGTCAGTTTTCGGCTTTCTCTACTGAGGTGCTCGTCCGGAAGAACCGGGACACAATCGCAGTAGTTCTCCCTACGCTACCTTAGCCGATATAACGGAACGTAAGGCACCAAAACAAGGAGCCAGGCTATCCCTACTGTAGACCCAAGACATGATTCGGAGCTGATGCATATAGTGTTATAAGTTCGGGGTGCCGCACTGTTGAAAGTGTTCGGACTTTATTTACCATATTACGGGGCGCCATGAGAAGCCCCTGGCAAACTGACCGCACCAAGGTGTACAGATGCAATATCAAATAAACATTTATAAGAGAAAAAAATGCTCAAACAAGGATAATAAGCTGACGCTATGTATAATCTCCCATTGACGAAAAATACGTTTAAGCGTATGTTTACAATGGATGCATGAAGCACAGATAAAATAGGACTATTTGACATGTCCTATCCAAGGGCGGGTTGTGTGCAGATAGATAAAGCTGGTATAATGATCGTAAATAGATTCCACCTGGGTATTTCCTTCTGTGCACAACGTCTGTTGCCTCCTTGGATGTCTCTCCCATATAAGTCCGGCAATTCGGCTCTTCTGAGGATGCTGCACTAACGAGGTGTCCTGAAATGTAAGAGGGAAAGAGTATGAAGGTATTTGGCGGTTACCCGCACTATTGACTGAGTCGTTGATGCGCCTCCGCCTATGCTCATGGTATCTTGAGTGCGTAATTGTGTACGCGTGGCGCGAACGCTGCTTTGAAGGGGCTTGGGCGGAGGCCGGATTGCTAATCACGCTCTTGGCGTTCCTGATGATCCTGTTGCGGGGTGCTCCGGACTCGCTTGACCGTGCTCGAAGTTGTCACCGGATTGGTTTGTCGGAGTAGGCCGCGTTGTACTTCTACCGCGAGGGCTGCCATATGTTCTTCTGTTCGAAGGGAGCGGTCCATATTTCCATTGGCAGTGATGACCCCGCGCGGTCCTGGCATCTTGAGCTTGAGGTATGCATAATGTGGTACCGCATTGAATCTAGCGAATGTGGTTTGTCCGAGCAATGCATGGTAGCCACTGCGGAAAGGGACGATGTCGAAGATTGGCTCTTCACTCCTGAAGTTGTCCGGGGATCCGAAGACCACTTCCAATGTTATAGAGCCTGTACAGCGGGTCTCTACTCCGGGAATTACACCTTTAAAGGTAGTTTTGGTGGGCTTGATCCTTGAAGGGTCAATGCACATCTTGTGCACTGTGTCCTGGTAAAGCAGGTTCAGGCTGCTGCCGCCGTCCATAAGGACTCGCGTGAGGTGGAATCCATCGATGATTGGGTCTAAGACCAATGCGGCTGAGCTTCCATGACGGATGCTAGTAGGATGATCCCTACGATCAAAGGTGATCCGACAACTGACCATGGGTTGAATTTGTGGGCGACTGGCTCCATCGCATAGACATCCCGTAGTGCTCGCTTCAGTTCCCGCTTGGGGATGTGAGTGGCATAGATCATATTGAACGTTTTCACCTGGGAGGGATTTCTTTTGTCCCCCCGTATTCGGACGCCGGGACTCTTCGTCATCGTTGCTGTGCAGCCCCTTGTCCTTGTTTACGGCGTTTATCTTACGGGCATGTTTGAACACCCAGTAGTCTCTATTGGTGTGGTTGGCTGGCTTGTCCGGGGTGCCATGAATTTGGCACGAGCGCTCTAGTATGCGGTCCAGGCTGGACGGTCCCTGATTTTTTTTTTGAACAACTTTTTCCGCTGACCGGACTTAGATCAGCTGAATCCGGTGTTGACCGTCGTGTCTTCAGTGATATCGCCGTTGTTCCGTCTCTTATGCCTGTTACGCTGTGGCTTGCCGTTAGCATCGCGACCGTCCGAAGTGCCGGAATGTGGCGTGGTGCCGCTGCAAGCCAACCAGCTATACTCACCCGCACAAAAGCGGGTCATTAGGGTTGTGAGAGCTGCCACAGACTTGGGTTTTTCCTGGCCGAGGTGTCGAGCGAGCCAATCATCACAGATATTATGCTTCAAAGCCGCCAGGGCTTCGGCCTCCGGACAGTCGACTATTTGGTTCTTTTTAGTAAGGAACCGAGTCCAGAATTTTTGGGCTGACTCTCCGGGCAGTTGAGTAATGTGGCTCAGGTCATCGGCGTCTGGTGGTCGCACATATGTGCCCTGGAAGTTATCAAGGAATGCGCCTTCCAGGTTTTCCCAACTACCAATGGAATTTGCTGGCAGGCTGTTGAACCAGTGTCGGGCTGGTCCTTTGAGCTTAAGGGGAAGATACTTGATGGCGTGTAGATCATCTCCGCGGGCCATGTGAATGTGGAGAAGGAAATCTTCGATCCATACTGTGGGGTCTGTTGTGCCATCGTATGATTCGATGTTTACGGGTTTGAACCCTTCTGGGAATTCATGATCCATCACTTCGTCAGTGAAGCAGAGGGGGCGTGCGGCGCCTCTGTGCCAGGCTATATGGCTACGCAGGCGTGACGGTCATCGTCGCGTGCTGGGGCGCGCCCCCGCGATCCGTAGATCGATCTTGGCTGTCCTGCTTTGTTTTTTAGAATATCTTGCAGGTCTTGCCTGTTGCCCTGAGCTGTAGTGTATCGGCGTGGGGGTGCGGGCTGGTATCTGGGCTAATATCCCGTTTTATCCCGGCCACGGGGTGGCCAGTCAGCCGTTTGGCGTTCGAGTCCATATTCCTCGGCTGCCAGGACTTCAGTCCATCTATCTGTGAGCAGATCTTGATCAGCTTGGAGTTGCTGCTGCTTCTTCTTCAGGCTCCTTGCAGTGGCTATAAGCCTGCGCTTAAAGCGCTCCTGCTCTACGGGATCCTCAGGCAGGCCGAATTCGTCGTTGCCGAGGCTAATCTCGTCTTCGGAGGGGGGCATGTAGTTGTCCTCCTCCAGGTATGCGTCCGTCACCTGTTCTTCTGGGATGACCTGCTCATCTTCCTGTTCGGCCTGCTCGAAGGCGGGCTGGTCAGGGTCATATTCTTCTTCTGCGCCATCCGGATTATTTTCGTCTCCAGGGTCGGTATTGCTGTGGCGGGGCTTGGAGCGGCGCCGACGACGCCCATGCTTTGCTTTTCTTCCAGAGGGGTTATCCTCCGTTGCCTCATCGCCATTAGTTTCCTTCAGAGTGTCCACCATGTATATATCGTATGAGGAGGTGGCCATCCACCGTCCTGTGAGCGGTGGCTCCTGTAATTCTCCTACATCGTCGTCCATACCGTCGATGTCTTCGGAGTCGAAGTCAAGCACATTGGTTAGATCATAGATCGTGGCAATGAAGTGGGTGGTGGGTGGGCAAGGAATTCCGTCGTAGTCTGCTTCCCACTCAAGCCGGACATAGTTTGGCCCAGAGTCTCCTGACAAAGAGAGAGACTTCAATAAGTTCAGCATGTCGCCAAAGGGCGAGTGCTGAAAAACGTCCGCCGCGGTGAACTCCATCACTGGAGCCCAATCAGGCTCGACGGGCCCGGGGACGCGCGGACTAGAACCTACAACCGGATATGAATCCGGGGGTCCAGAGTCACAGACTCCCTTGAGAGTGAGGCATGTGTTTAGCTCCATCGCCGATGAAGGTACGGCCTGCGGGGCGGGGTCCAGCCCTCCGTCCTTAGGCAACGCAATCTGCCCCGGATTTAAATCTGAGGCTTCTGCCGGGGTGATATCCCGAGCATCGTCTGACAGCAGGTCTAAGCCATGCTCATCGTGGCTGTTCGGCGCTTCTGGCGCTGGCCCGAATCTGTCAAAGATCAAGTATCCTCAGATATCCATCGTGTAGTTCAAGTTTCCGAACCTGACCTGGTGGCCGGGGGCATCGCTATCGATCTGCTCCAAGTGGCCAAGCCAATTGGCCCGCGGTGCGAAGCCGCCGAACACGAAGATCTGTCCGGGGAGAAAAGTCTCGCCCTGGACAGCATCATTGATAATGATTGAAGGAGCCATCAAGCCTGACAGCGACGACACAGAGGAACTCTCAATGAAAGCACCAATGTCGGTGTGAAAACCGGCGGATCTCGGGTAGGGGGTCCCGATCTGTGCGTCAAGGCTGATGGTAACAGGAAGCAAGGGACATAGATGTTTACCCAGGTTTGGGCCCTCTCGATGGAGGTAAAACCCTACTTCCTGCTTGATTAATATTGATGATATGGGTAGTACAAGAGTAGATCTACCATGAGATCGTAGAGGCTAAACCCTAAGGGCTAGCCTATGATGGTATGATTGTAATTGTGATCGGCCTTCTAAGGACCAACCTCTCCGGTTTATATAGACACCGGAGAGGACTAGGGTTTACAGGTGTCGGTTACAAGGAAGGAAATATAATATCCGGATCGCCAAGCTTGCCTTCCACGCAAAGGAGAGTCCCATCCGGACACGGGCCAAAGTCTTGAGTCTTGTATCTTCACGCTTCAATAGTCCGGACGTTGTACACAGTCCGGCTGTCCGGATACCCCCTAATCCAGGACTCCCTCAAAGACCATGGGAGGTAATGTCTTTCTGACTGTATGCTTTGATATTCCTTATTTTCCATCCTTTGAACCGAGTGAATGCACTCGAAGAGATGTGCATAGTTGTTATTTCTTTAGACACCATTAAGCAAGCATTGGAGAAGAAGGGCATTGATCTTGCGGGGGCGCAGAAGGTGGCGAGTGAGAAGACTAAACTAGCCGAGAAAAATCTAGCTTCAGTCTGCAAACTGGAAGAGGAAAATTCCAATCTGAAGACTGCTATCGACGAGGCGAAGAAAGAAGCCGCACAACTTAAATAAGAGAAGGTGGCCCTGGCTGACAAGGTGGATGAGTTCACTCAGAAGAGGGACGAGCTGGAGGTTTACTTGGGAGGTCTTGCTAATAAGTTGTACATCATGCTTGAAGGTATCTTTCTTCATTCGAGTGAATCCAGAAAACTTTTATATAATTCTGCTGTCGACTCATTTTTCTCCCTCGTGCTGAGTGCTGTCAGGATTTTGAGCAGGAGACTAAGCGGATCGAACCAGGCTTGGACCCCACTAAGTCACTCATCAAAGATGAAGCCGCGATGAATGTAATGCGATTTGAAGCTCGTCTTGACGGCGTCTTGGGGTACATTGCTCGATTGAAGGTTGCATTGTCAAAGATAGACCAAGAGTTGTGGCCGGAGGACAGACTTCAGAATGACCTCGAGTCATTGATGGTCTGTCTTAATGAAATTCCTAGTCGAGTGCAGGCATGAAAGAAATCAGCTGCTCGCTGTGGAGCCGGCGTGGCTCTTTCACTCGTTAGAGTCCATTGTAAGGATTCTAAGGAAGAAAAACTAAAGGCTCTCCAAGTGGCAAACACGAAGAAACTCCAGTTCCAATCCTTCAAAACCATTATTGAAGCAGCCACTCGCATAGCTGACGGCATCGACTTGGACACCTTCGTCGAGTCAGCGAGTCCTCCTCCAGCCGAGTGAATAAAAAACTTTAATGACCTGAACTTATTTGCCTCGGAATGCCGAGTGATCGTGTAACCATTAACTCTTTTGGGCCTGACGGCCGAGTACTTTTGCTCACGGTTCTAAAACTTGTTGGGTTTATCCGAACTTGATGGTTTTATCCGGATATTGCTTTCTTGTTTCCAGGATGTTTTGTGTGATCGGATTTTTTGACTTAGGCGAAGCTGGTACGCGGCTAAGCTTCCGAGTGGGAGGATCGCTCTCCACTCGGAGTAGTTTTGAAACTTTGGCAAAACTGTTTCGCGGCTAAGCCCCCGAGTGGGAGGATTGCTCTCCACTCGAAGTAGTTTTGTAACTTAGGCGAAACTGGTTCACGGCTAAGCCCCCGAGTGGGAGGATTGCTCTCCACTTGGAGTAGTTTTGTAGCTTAGGGGAGTACGGGATCGTGGCTAAGCACCCGAGTGGGAGGATTGCTCTCAAGTCGGAGTAGTGTTGTAACTTAGGCGAGTACGGGTTCGCAGCTAAGCCCCCGAGTG
>NC_041393.1:228801542-228844652 GCF_002162155.2 Triticum dicoccoides | reverse complement strand
CGGAGTAGTTTTGAAACTTAGGCGAAACTGGTTTGCGGCTAAGCCCCCGAGTGGGAGGATTTCTCTCCACTCAGAGTAGTTTTGTGAGTTAGGAGAGTACGCGATCGCAGCTAAGCCCCCGAGTGGGAGGATTGCTCTCCACTCGGAGAAGTTTTGAAACTTAGGCGAAACTGGTTCGCGGCTAAGCCCCCGAGTGGGAGGATTGCTCTCCACTCGGAGAGGTTTTGTAACTTAGGCGAGTATGGGATCGCAGCTAAGCCCCCGAGTGGGAGGATTGCTCTCCACTCGTAGTAGTTTTGAAACTTGGGTGAAACTAGTTCATGGCTAAGCCCCCGAGTGGGAGGATTGCTCCCCACTCGAAGTAGTTTTTAAACTTAGGCGAAACTGGTTCGCGGCTAAGCCATGATGTCTACTACGCAACTTTATTCTTGTAGACTCGTGTTGGGCCTCCAAGCGCTGAGTTTTGTAGGATAGTAGCAATTTTCCCTCAAGTGGATGACCTAAGGTTTATCAATCCGTGGGAGGTGTAGGATGAAGATGGTCTCTCTCGAACGACCCTGCAACCAAATACAAGAAATCTCTTGTGTCCCCAACACACCCAATACAATGGCAAATTGTATAGGTGCACTAGTTTGGCGAAGAGATGGTGATAAAAGTGTAATATTGATGGTAGAAATATATTTTTATAATCTGAATAAATAAAAACAGCAAGCAAATAGTAAATGGGCACAAAAACGGTATTGCAATGCTTGAAAACAAGGCCTAGGGTCCATACTTTCACTAGTGCAATCTCTCAACAATGCTAACATAGTTGGATCATATGATTACCCCTCAGAGTGCAATAAAGAATCACTCCCGAGTTCCTATTAGTGGAGAACAAAAGATAGAAATTGTTTGTAGGTTATGAAACCACCTCAAAGCTATTCTTTCCGATCAATTATCCTAGAGTTCGTACTAAAATAACGCAAGCTATTCTTTCCGATCGATCTAATCAAGAGTTTGTACTAAGGTAACACCATATGACACACATCAACCAACTCTAATGTCACCTAGATACTCGAATGTCACAACGAGTATCTGTGGGTTAATTCTATGATATGCATCAAACAACTTCATGATCATAATACTCAATCCACACAAAGAACTACAAGGGGACCCCAAAGTTTCTATCGGAGAAAAGATAATAAAAATGAGCATCAACCCTTATGCATAGATTACCTCAACGTCACCGCGGAAATCCACAAGTTGAGTGCCATAACATATATCAAGTGAATCAATATGATACCCCATTCTCACCTCAAGTAATCATACCGCAAGACATACATCATGTGTTCTTATATCTGAATATTCAATCCGACAAGACAAAACTTTAAAGGGTAAAGATTCAATTCATCACAACAAGAATATAGAGGGGAGAAACATCGTATGATCCATCTATTTTAACAAAGCCCATGATATGAATCACGAGAGAGAGAGAGAGAGAGTGAGAATAAACACATAGCTACTGGTACAAACCCTCAGCCCCGAGGGTGGACTACTCCCTCCTCATCATGGTGGCCGCCGGGATGATGAAGATGGCCACCGGAGATGATTACCCCCTCCGACAGGGTGCCAAAACGAGGTCTAGATTGGTTTCTTGTGGGTACAGAGCCTTGCGGCGTGGAACTTCTCGTCTAGGGTAACCCCGAAGGGTTTCGGAATATTTGGGAATTTATAGTGCAAAGAAGGGGTAAGGGAGGCCACCGAGGTGGGCACAACCCACCTGGGCGCGCCTGGGGGCCCAGGCGCGCCCAGGTGGGTTGTGCCCCCCTCGAGGCTCCCCCAGGTGCCTTTTTAGCCCATTGTTGGTCTTCTGGTCCAGAAAAAATCCAAAAAAAAGTTTCGCGGTGTTTGGACTCCGTTTGATATTGATTTCCTGTGTTTTAAAAAACAAGCAAAAAACAACAACTGGCACTGGGCACTGGGTCAATAGGTTAGTCCCAAAAAATGATATAAAGTTGCTATAAAATGATTGTAAAACATCCAAGAGTGATAAAATAACAGCATGAATACTTCATAAATTATAGATACGTTGGAGACGTATCAGCATGCCCAAGCTTAATTCTTACTCGTCCTCGAGTAGGTAAATAATAAAAGAAATATTTTATGAAGTGTGAATGCTAGCAAAGTGCACAAGTTTGATCAATGATAATTTCAATCACTTTTCGTAGCATCATAACATCAATTATTTCTTATGAAACTTCTCAAGTTATAGTAGCAACCAATTCACATGTTAAGGTTCAAACAATGAATTCTCTTGAAACCCAACAGCCTATGTTCTCAGTCACCAAGCAATTGCAATTCAACTTATTCAACAAAGTTTAAGTAAGATCTCCACATACTCAACCATCATATAATCTTCTATGCTTGCTAACTCACCGCATACACATGAGCAAAACATTTCAACCAGACACATAGAAAGATAGGGGCTAATAGTTTCGCCTCCCAACGTATTCACCCCAAGGGTGATGTCAACAATAATAACACATGCTACCCATATTCAACTGGACATATGTGCCTAGATCTTTCCTCACCACATGATGCTTGCCAAAGGAGAAAAATAAGGAATAGAGAGAAAAACTTTGACTCTTGCATAAAAGTAAATACATAAAAGTAAAAGATAGGCCCTTCACAAAGGGAAGCAGAGGTTTCCATGCGCTTATTTGTTTGTATGCTCAATCCCTTAGTGCAAAATAACGTCACGTTGTATTGCCCCTTAAGATGGCAACCTTTATTATGCAGTTTGTCGCTTTTATTCTTTGCCATCCAAGTTCGTACAACGCTCAATTTTCTCTTACCCTAAATGATCTCACTTTTAGAAGAATTTTTATTGCCTTAATGCACCGATGACAACTTACTTGAAGGATCTTGCTCAATCCTTAGGTAGGTATGGTGGACTCTTGAAGATAAGATTTGGGTTTAAGGGTTTTTTGATGCACAAGTAGTATCTCTACTTGGTGCAGGATTTTTGGCTAGCAAAGATGGGGGCAAGCACCACATGTTGAAGGATTTATGACAATATAACTTCTATGTGAAGATGAACAAACATAAATCATTACGTTGTCTTCCTTGTCCAAAGTCAACAATTTTGGCATATAATATTTTGATGGGGGATCACAATCACAAAAAAATTCCACGATGGTGTATTTGCATGTGAAAGTTCTCTTCCTTATACTAATTATTCGTGAATTGCTTGTGTGACCAATATTGTGATTGTCAAGCCTCAAAAGATTTCACTTTCTGAACCCAATGTGAAACTACCACTAAGCATGATATGATTTCAACTTCATGGCATTCAATTTATTCAACAGTTTACTCGTAGGATATAAGTGAAGCACAAGAGTAAATGACAAACTACTCCAAAAAGATATAAGTGAAGACCATGCGAGTAGTTAAGTAAATAGATAGCTATGTGAGGACTCTCTTTTATTTAAAAAAATTCGGATCTAAGCAATTTATTAAAACAGCAAGCAAACCAAAACAAAATGGCATTTCAAGAATAGCACACAACATGTGAAGAAGCAAAAATTTAGGCTCAACCGATACTAACCGATAATTGTTAAAGAAGAAAAGTGGGATGCCTACCGGGACATCCCCAAGCTTAGATACTTGAGACTTCTTGGAATATTAACTTGGGATGCCTTGGGCATCCCCAATCTTGAGCTTTTGTGTCTCCTTGATTCTTCTCATATCACGGTTTTCCTAAATCTCAAAAGCTTCATCCACACAAAACTCAACAAGAACTCATTAGATAAGTTAGTATAAACCAATGCAAAAACCTTATCATTCTCTACTGTAGCAAATCACTCAAATTATTATTCAACATTTCATACTAAATGCCTATGCATATTTAATACTCCTATCCTCAAATATATTCATTAAACAAGCAATCATATGTAAACAATCCAAACAATAACAGCAATCTGCCAAAACAGCACAGTCTATAAAGAATGCAAGAGTATCAATACTTATTCAACTCCAAACATTATGAAATTCTACCACCCTGTAGAAAATTTATCAGATCTTATTATGCAAAAAGTTTCAATGTTTTATCACATTCTGACTTTCCTCGGGAATTTTTGCAACATCAATAAACTTTCTGTTTTGAAACAACAACATGTAGACTTGCAAAATAAGCATGGCAAAGGCTATACTTGACATTTTTATTGAAATAAAAGATGCAAAAAATTATTCTAAATAACATCAAGCAAATCCTAACAAAATAAATTGACGCTCCAAGCAAAACACATATCATGTGACGAATGAAAACATAGCTCCAAGTGAGGTTACCGATAATGTTGGAGACAAAAGGGGGGATGCCTTCCAGGGCATCCTCAAGCTTAGTTGCTTGGATCTTCCTTGAATATTACCTTGGGGTGCCTTGGGCATCCCCAACCTTAGGCCTTGTTTGACAGGAAGGGATTGTGGAGGTTTTGGGAGGAGGGGATTTCAGGGGATTTGGTGAATCCCCCTCTTCCACCCAATCCCCTTGAAACCTCAAATCCCCCTCCAGCCACACATCCCTCAAATCCCCCTCTCTACAGAACACCATTTGACAGAGAGGGATTGCCATATTGAATTAAAATGGTGTACAACAGTTAAACATCTAATCTTGCAACAGTTTTTCACATGAACAACATAGTTTGCTTGACTTGGAACCAATATATCATCACATAATTGCGCTTTCACATAACAGCAACATAGCCTCTCACATCAGCATGACTTGGAACAATAAATATCTCATAGGTTTTCTGCATTCACAAGTCCGAGGAAAGACATTAAGCATGATGAAAATACATAAGACATGTGTACATTTAAGCATGTTGAAAAGCATCAGTTGATGTTCTGCAGCGATTGTTGGAAGAGAGTACATGACAGGAGTATAAATTCCAACCACAAGACAATAGTAGCGTCGACATAAAAGCAACTGACAAGACTCTCAAACAGACCATTTCAAGGCACCCTACAAATGTCCCATTCTTCCTCTGCTTGTTCCACTTCTCAACCTGGTTCAATGACACCAGAAAAAAGTTGATGATACTAAAGAAAACAAGGTAATGTTTCTACTGGTGACAAAATGATATCTCATTTCAATTCAATGCAGATATTTCTCATTCAATTTCAATTCCAAAACCCACAAATAGAGGAGCCAGTTGACAAAATTATTACTGCGCGATACCACCACGAAACTATAGCCAGTGGACCATTGCTTCACCAAAAGTGCACAGAAATCAGACTCGTACTCCCTCCGTTCCAAAATAGATGACTCAACTTTGTACTAACTTTGTACTATGTACTAACTTTGTACTAAAGTTAGTACAAAGTTGAGTCATCTGTTTTGGAACGGAGGGAGTAACTCGTAGTCAATAAGTAAATGGGGAGGCATGCAAGTATTGAGAACAGAATTGCCTGATATATCGGTCAAGTAATCCAGAACTTACGGGTTTTTTGCGGGGTGACAGGATTTATACATCACACAAAGTTAATAAAGAGAGGCTGACTAGTTGACTGATACTAGTATTTGCTTATGGACACCATTGACTCCTAGTCTTCTACACATTCAGAAACCAGAACAAGAGAGCATTTCCACCGAGCAATTACAATTAGCACTCAGGAGTAGTTGCTTCTGCACCTAATGAACCAGGAAGTACTCAGGAGTAGTTGCTTATGCACACAGAAAAGTACAATGAAGAAATAATATGATTTATTTCATGGCCTTGTTAGAGCTACATCAAGAGGTACAAAATAAACATACAACCAGAATCCAGAAAGCAATAAAATCGTCATATCATTTCACAAAGAAACTTCCAGACCGAACATTTTTCTTATTTGTGCTTTCACACGTAGGTGTTCTCTTATTTGCACCAAGCATAGTATTTAGAGGAGATAATAGGACATACAAAGATAATATACTACTGTATTACTCAGCTTTGAGTCAAGTTGTGCCTCAAACGGAAAGCATCAGCCATTAGGCTAATCAAAAATATAGGAGAGCCGAGATGCTAGAGATTTAGTAATCAAAAATTGACCCTTCAGAGGTTCAACTATTAAGTAGTGAAAAAATGATCAGTGGAAAATCTATCAATAGAAAGGCTACAATTACTATTGTTCCTTAAATTCACCTAATTCACAACAAAATTATAGTACAATTTATATACATAGGACCCTAACATAAGCTTCCAAGCACACAATTTCAGAAGATGTGTTAAAAAAATGTGCCCAATCTAACAACTCTATAGTACACTCTATTCTTCCTAGCTTGGATGCACTCTAACGATTTTCCATCTAGCACTACATATATCTCTAGATAGGCAGATCCACGAAGTTGTGCAAACTGCTCTTGATTCTCCCATAACAGCAGCATGCTCTAAATCTTGAGTTCTTTACAGGTAGCACAAAGAAGAGGATGCAAAAGATTGTTACCTTAGATGCTTTGAGTCAACTCTGCCATTTCGCTCCGAAGAAACACTGCATCACTCTCTTCATCTTCGGCGACAGAATTAAGAAAGATCTCATGATTCTCAACACTTTTGAACACTTTGTAGGCAGTGGCTCGTTCATCGCGGCGGATGCTTTCCATCTTGTGCAAAACAGCAATGCACTTGCTGATGGAGAATTCTTGCGCATTTTTTGCCCCGACCAATAGAGCAGACTCCTCCTTCGCTTGCTTTCGTTTGATCTCCACATATTGTGCCATCACTTCCACCATAGGATCATCACGCTTCTTACCCTTCTTTGATTCCTTCACATGCTTGTTGCTTGATGTAGCAGCACCACCTCTTTGTGTAGCATCTCTTGAACCATCACTTGGGGCAGCACCTCTTGGACCATCACTTGGGGCATCATCTCTGGGACCATCACTTGGGGCAGCATCACTTGGACCATCACTTGGGGCGGCATCTCTTGGATCATCATACATGTGTAAATCATCACCGTATTGATTCAGGTCAAAAGAGAAGGCAGTCTTCTCTCTTTCAACTTCGAGATCACCATCACTCACTTTTGTAACCTCAGTTGATGTGAAGTTGAAGTTACCTTCTGCTATATGCCCTGCACAAACACCCAAGTTATCATTAAAGGCCACACAACAATGAAATGAAAATTCATTATAAAGGACAACAAAAAGAGAGGAAATGAAAATCCATTCAACTCAGTAACTCACCACCATACAGATCACCAAGCTTATCGTAGAGGGGAAAGGGCTTATTCTGGAACTTAGCTATTTCTGGCCATGACTGTATATATAAAAGAAATGATTTATCAAACTTAGACTGGTCAAAAATAAGATTGATTACAAAAGAATGGAATACAAGTCATCAAGTTTTGCAAAGACAAAATGCACTACACTAGAACTTACAGTCATCATGTTTTGCCAAAGATTAGCGTCCGCATCTATCATGTGTGTATGATAGTTCCAGCTGACACCACTCTATTTGCGGGCATCCTTAAGAAGTCTATATTAACCTTTCAAGTCTTTCTATTTTTCCTGAATCTGTGACTTTGTAAAATTTGTGTGGCCATATCTTTCATGAAACAAATCCGCCATCCTATTCCATGCTTCAGTTGACCAACCATTTTGTCCTCGATGATACGGAGTGTTGTGCTCCTGAAGTATCTCCACTAAACCCTTCTACAAAGCTGGGTTCCATTGAGCTCTTGGCTTTTTAACTACACCAACACAAATTTACATTGTTCAAACTTAATGCTCAACATGATAAGAGGAGTTACTATCATTCAATTTGAAAACAAATAGTGATGAACTATCATGAGCTAGCTAATATTCAAAATGAGAAATATTAAGTAGAACAATCACAAACATCAAAACTCCAGCACAAGATCTGAGAAATGGAGATTAAGTAGACCAAATACCTCTTGGAGGTGTCTTTTTAATTTTGGGTGATGGCTTCTTGGCATCGTGTGAAGCTTTTCTCCCACTTGCTTTCATCAGATTATACTTTGGAGACCCCTTTGGATACATATCTGCATTTCAACACACACTACATTATTAGATGATGAAGTTAATTAATATATATATATGATTAAAACACACACCATCATGTTGGCTATTTAGGATGGTATGCTTCCCACATTTGCATTGCTATTTCATCCCTTAGAGTGTTCCCTAAGTCGTTGTTCCCATAGTTATTCTCGTCGCCATTCGGGAGATCAATAAAAACATTTGGCGCTATGTTATCGGGCTGGTTGTCAAGCCAAGTCTCGTCACCATTCTCCATTTTGATGATATTGTGAAGAACTGCGGCAGTTGCGGGAAGTTTCACTTGGTTCTCAATTGAATGTAGTGTGCCAACATGAAGAATTTGGAAGCGCTTCTTAAGAATTCCTAGAGACCTTTCCACATGGTTCCGTAGAACAGCATGCCGATGATTGAACAATTCCCTGTTGTTTTGTGGTCGAGGGTGTCCATGACCAAATTCCTTCAAATGATAGCGGACACCCCGATAAGGTGCGAGAAATGACTGAGTGTTTGCATAACCCCCATCAACTAGGTAAAACTTTCCCTCGGGTACTCTAAATCCTTTGCTAATTGCAGAATGAAGAACCCTCGCATCCGTAGATGAACCCTCCCAACCACATGATATGAAAGTGAATCTCAGATCGAAGTCACAGGCAACCATAATATTATGACTCAAGGTACCCTTCCTATTCCGAAATGGAGCAGCAATTCTAGGTGTTGCCGTTATAGGAACATGTGACCCATCAATGGCTCCTAAATAGTTCTGGAAGCAAAGATTGCAGGTCAATAAAGAACTATAAGTTAGATAAGAAAAGAAATTGTGGAAGCGTTAAAAATGGAAACCTAGAAGTAAGGATAAAATCTTGTGTCGGTGGAGATTACTGGATGTGGCTCATCAATGTTCGGGGGCTTCAAAAATCGACTAGCTAAAATGGGGACGATGTTGAAGAACTCATTGATGTACTCATGAAATGTTTGTCCACTATGCTGAAATTCTAGCTGAAGATCTTCATAAGATGCGTTGTGAGACACCATGTACAAGAAAAAGGCTAACTTCTCCTCCACCTTAATTCTTTTATCTGATATCAGATTTTCTCTTCTAAGGTAAGATGCCAAAGCCCGGAAGATATGTGGCTCCATCCTATAAGCTACTAGGCAATTCTTCACATGGCCTGTAAGGATATCATCAACCCGCTTCTTGCCATATAAGATGGAGCTATGTTGCTGAGTTCTCTCGATTGGCCCTCTACTACGCATTCGATGCAATACGGGCAGAATAAAGGACATCATATCTTCATCATCCTCGCTTCTCCTCTTCCTAATTCGATCGATAATCTCGGAGTTCATCTCAGCATTAAAACTAGAATCAGGAAGCTACAAATAAGAACTACATTTTAATGGTTTACTTGACTTGAAGCAAATTATTAATAAGACATACACACATAGTAAGACTACAAGAGCCATCAAGTAGGATATAGTACTTCGGTTAAGACATGATAGAAATAAGGTCAAGAGGCCAAAAAGTTGGTGTATATTACCGAATTTAGGCGTGACAACTGGATCCCAAGATGGAGGCAACTCGTCCACCCGAACAAGAATCCAAGCAGCAGGCCTCTGTCAAAATAAGAACATACCAGCAGCATGTAAGATGACACACAATCATTCATATATAGTATAGAAACAAACATCCCTACTGCATTGTTCCACCAACACTCACGGAGAATTAACCAAAAGTTACATCTTACCGGGCAAAAGGCCAGGTCTTCGATCAGGGTTAAGGAGGCTGATGGTGGTTGAGCGTGGAAGAGGCTGCAAGGTCCATGGAGGGAGAACAAGTTAGCAAGGTCCATTACATAGATTAAGTTCAATGGAAATGCTAGCTAGCTAGCTAGATAATAAATGAATGACAGAAATAAGAACCAATCTGCGTGATACCATCAATACAAGACCAAGTTAGCTAGCTGGCTAGAGGACTATTTGCTTCACTAAAAGTGCACAGAAATTAGACTTGTAACTTGTGTTGTCCATGGTCACAGGCTCACCGCACATACGGATAACAGTTACAACATCAGACCATCACCATCAAACAGCAGCAAACAGAGAAGGTGAAGGCTTTGATTCTACACGTAGCGACATCAGATAGCAGTAAACAGAAACGAAATCTGCGGCAAAACTCTGGCGAGTCAATACAGACTTTACAAAGCGACCCAGTAGTTCAGAGACGAGAGGAAACTGACCACCATTTTATAAGGTGAGGTGTTGGGCTGATCACTAAGCATGGACATTCTCTGCTATACAACATTGACTTGCGGGATCCAAAAATATTTCCTTATTGGCCCACTCACGCAATTTCTAACTGGACAACCTGTAATCCGCAACCTACTTATGAAAGAACTAGTGAAAGACGCAATGATTTACTAACAACCAAGAAAACGAGCAGAAGAATATTCTGCACAGTACAAGTTTCCATTTCAAATAGAACATACCACTGCACCGATAGATTAATCTATTAGCAAAACAGTCAAGCAAAGATAAGTTTAGGCTGGCTGACACCCGAGAAAGCACATACTTGGCTCTTATTCAATCATTCAAAACAATTCTGAGAAAATTGAAAATAAGAGAATTCAATAGTCTCCCAAAGAACAGGTAACTTCTAACTTTAGCAACAGCAGTGCAAAGAACAAGCGGTCAAACTTGAGCAATGAATTATATAGAACAATAGTAACTCCAAAATTTAGCTAAACAACTGCAAGTTGCCAATTACACACTGGAAATGCAACATACCGCAGATCGTCCAACAATAGATAACTTTCGGTTAAATTCAACCAACCCATACAAAAGAGAAGCAAGCACCAAGCATATCAGCACATACAGACAACAGTTCCAACATCTAATTTGCTCCATGGTCGCAACACATATCAAGATCACAATCACTATTTAACAATCTGCACCACACAGCCATTACAATCAACAATGAAAAAGTTGGTTTACAATCTGCCAATTTATCCTCAACACACAAATTTATGGCAATCTCGATAGCTAGGGTTAGGGTAGAAGAGGACGGCGTTCTTGGCAAGCTAGCTGCGTAGGGTTAGGGTACATGTGGAGCTGGGGGTAGGAGACGCCGTTCTTGGCGTGCTTGCCGGTGAGGACGAGGCAGATGGAAGGTGTGCAGGAGGTGGCAGCCATGGAGAGGAGGGGGAGGGGAGGGGAGGGGAGGAGCTGCGATGACTAACCACCGGTGAGAAATCCAGTATGCCCGAGGAGATCACCGGCGTCGAGGCGTCGGGTGGCGCGGCGACTTGGGGAGGAGGCGGCGCGGCGTCTTAGGGAGGAGGCGGCGTCGGCGGCGGCGTCTCGAGTCGAGCAGCCAAATCCTCGAGGGGGGCCTTGAGGGTTCTGAACCGCGTGGGAACAGGTGGGTCGAAAGGGAATGGAGGGGATTGGGCCGTCCAAACTGCGCCTACCAAATGGGCCAACGGGTATTTGCGGGGATTCTGGGCCTCGCGGGGTTTATCCTCTGCAAACCCCTCCAATCCACCCGAAACAAACGAGGCCTTAGGGTCTTGTCACTCCTTATTTTCCTCATATCGACATCTCACCCAAAACTTGAAAACTTCAATCACACAAAACTTAACAGAACTTTGTGAGATAGGTTAGTATGATAAAGAGCAAACCATTTCACTTTTGGTATTGTCAAAGACAAGATTCATAATTGTTATCACACAATTTCTACTGTATCACATCATTTCCACCATTTATATTGAGCAATATAAGCCATAGAAACTAGAAAACAAGCAAACTATGCATCGAAAACAGAATCTGTCAAAAACAGAACAGTGTGTAATAATCTGTACTCAAACCATACTTATGCTACTCCAAAAATTATGAAAAAATCGGGACCACGTGAGAAATTTATATATTAAACTTCTTCAAAAATAATCAACTCAAAAGCACTCTTTTGTTAAAAATGAGACTTATTTTCGTGAGTGCAAAAGTTTCTATTTTTCAGCAGGGTCAAAGCAACTATCACCCAACATGAGCCCAAAGGCTTTACTTGGCACTTTATTGAAACAAAAGAAATAAAACATGATTACTAAAGTACCATAATCATGTTACACACAAAAACAGTAGGTAAAAATGTTGGGTTGCCTCCCAACAAGCGCTTTTCTTTAATGCCTTTTAGCTAGGCATGATGATTTCAATGATGCTCGCATAAAAGATAAGAATTGAAACACAAAGAGAGCATCATGAAGCATACGACTAGAACATTTAGGTCTAACCCACTTCCTATGCATAGGGATTTTGTGAGCAAACAACTTATGGGAGCAAGAATCAACTAGCATAGGAAGGCAAAACAAGTGCAACTACAAAACAATCAACACATAGAGAAGAAACTTGATATTATTGAGATATGTAAGAGCATAAGTTCCTTCCTCATAATAATTTTCAGAAACATCATGAATGGATTCAACAATATAACTATCACATACAACACTCTTTTCATGATGCACAAGCATAGAAGATTTATCACTCTGTATAGCATACATGTCATCATAATAATCATCATAGATAGCAACTTTATTGTCATAGTCAATTGAAACCTCTTCCAAAATAGTGGATGTATCACTAAATAAAGTCATGACCTCTCCAAATCCACTTTCATAAATATTGTAATAAGATCACTACTACCTAGAGTTGACACTCTTCCAAACCCACTTTTATCAATGTAATCATCATAAATAGGAGGCATGTTATCATCATAATAAAGTTTCTTATCGAAAGTAGAAGGAATCAAAGGATCATAATCATTAAGCAAAGCATCCCCAAGCTTAGGACAAGCATTATTTGCAGCAAATAAATCTTCAAACATGTCATACTAACTAAACATAACATCCCCAAGCTTGTGGTTTTGCATATCATCACAATCATTCTTATCAATAGCATGAATGGCACCAATAGTATAGCAAACATTATTATCATATTCTTCCAAGAAAGTGCTAAAATTATTTTCAAGATCATAAGGGACATAATTGTCTTCCCAATCATCTTTACAACAAGCAGTAGGTATCACAAAATCATACTCTATATCATCATCTTCCACCAACATATTTGATTAAATCTCATGATGCACAATGGTGATAGGAGCAACATTATTTGGGAGAGATACCTTTTTAACTATTCTTTCTTCTTATATTTTTCTTCACCACATCATGTGTGGGTTTAATAAATTTTTCCAAGCTTGTTGTTGAAGAGATTGATTGGATAGGAAGCTCCTCCTCGTTACCTGATTCATCATAATAAACACTAGGAGGGTATTGGGAAACATTTTCCCTTTCATTAGTACTCTCTTCATATTCCATTTGTTTTCTTGTCTTTAGGTAGTTGGCAATATAAGGATTCTCAATGCAGTTTATCGCACTAAACATATAAATTTCTTCTAGATCAAAATCAAGAAATCTCTTAGATTAAATTTTGGAATACCCTCAGTTATACGTTTCATTTCTTCATACCCCAAAAGGAGACTAAGATCTTTATGATGCTAAAGGGTAATCAAGTTATCACAATTTTAGGCCACGATTTGATCATGAAAAAACTTGCATTGGAGATTTAAATGACCATGTTCATTGCAAAGTTCACAAGGATGGCAAAAAAAATTAAATCTTTCAGCACAATCATCTAGCCTCTCTTGCAACTTTTCCGTTTCTAAATATTTATGCTTCTTAAATCTATCACCCCTTTTTGGTGTGCAAAGGCACTCCCAATTCACTCCGCAAAAAGTGACATGCTTATAAGAAACATTTTTGTCATGAATTGTGCAATCATCATTAGCATTTTGGATATTCAAAGAATTCATACTAACAACATCGCAATCAAGCTCATCATTCAAATATTTTGTGTCAGGCATTTTATTGACTTCTTCTTCTAACAATTGAGCATAATTTTCCAAACCATCATTTTCAAGAAAGATATTATAAAGATGGTCAATAATATGATGCAACCTAAATTCCGTTTTTTATGTTGTTTTCTTTTATAGACCGAACTAGTGATAAACAAGAAACTAAAAAGATTCAATTGCAAGATCTAAAGATATACCTTCAAGCACTCACCTCCCCGGCAACGGCGCTAGAAAATAGCTTGATGTCTACTACGCAACTTTATTCTTGTAGACTCGTGTTGGGCCTCCAAGCGCAGAGTTTTGTAGGACAGTAGCAATTTTCCCTCAAGTGGATGACCTGAGGTTTATCAATCTATGGGAGGTGTAGGATGAAGATGGTCTCTCTCAAATGACCCTGCAACCAAATACAAGAAATCTCTTGTGTCCCCAACACACCCATTACAATGGAAAATTGTATAGGTGCACTAGTTCGGGAAAGAGATGGTGATAAAAGTGTAATACTAATGGTAGAAATATATTTTTATAATCTGAATAAATAAAAACGGCAAGGTAGAAAATAGTAAACGGGCACAAAAACAGTATTGCAATGCTTGAAAACAAGGCCTAGGGTCCGTACTTTCACTAGTGCAATCTCTCAACAATGCTAACATAGCTGGATCATATGATTGTCACTCAAAGTGCAATAAAGAATCACTCCCGAGTTCCTATTAGCGGAGAACAAAAGATAGAAATTGTTTGTAGGGTACGAAACCACCTCAAAGCTATTCTTTTCGATCAATCTATCCTAGAATTAATACTAAAATAACGCAAGCCCCTCGGGCTGCATCATCCCCAGGCCGCATGGGTCCGTCCCTGTGGCATGTATCGTTCTTGCAGCTACCTGAACTAGTGTTACCTACTTATTGAGATGATTTATGCTGTCACTTGCTTGCCTGTTGCCCTTCGCGGCCTACCACGTTGCTGATCGGCCTCCTGCTCATCCTGCAAAGGGGCCTACACCTGCTGGCATGGCACTTGTGCTCGGGTCCGTCCCTGCAACGCTGACAAACCTGATTGATCGAGCTCTGGCTCGCGGCCCGCCCCGTGCACGTCACCTCACCAGATCCTTAGTGCCTTCATCTTCTTGCGGAAAGAACAGCGGCAGGACAACAAATGTGACTATGAGCTATGTTCTCCTCTCAGACTAACCTGCAGGAATCTCTCGAGCTTAACCACGCGTGGCTCTCCTAGCTGCTCCTTTTTCATGCGATTCACTTGCATGTCAAAGGGAGGGCTGCTGAGCATCGCGCCTCGGGAGCTCTTACTGACTCGCCAGCCCTCACCCCCTGGCCTTGACCACGGCATAGCGACCTGGCATACCAGCGGCGGCTGAGCCCCGCTCGAGGGTCGGGACCCGAGGATGCAGAGCACTTAGAAGAGCGTGAAAGGGGGAAGCTGGTGCGAGCCTAACCTAGAAATACCACCGTCATTGACGCACAAATCGGGCGCTGCGCAAGGAATTGAAGGAAATATGCCCTAGAGGCAATAATAAAGTAAGTTATTATTTTCCTTATTTCATGATAAATGTTTATTATTTATGCTAGAATTGTATTAACCGGAAACTTAGTACATGTGTGAATACATAGACAACCAAAGTGTCACTAGTATGCCTCTACTTGACTAGCTTGTTGAACCAAAGATGGCTAAGTTTCCTAGCCATGGACATGAGTTGTCATTTGATTAACGAGATCACATCATTAGAAGAATGATGTGATTGACTTGACCCATTCCGTTAGCTTAGCACTTGATCATTTAGTATGTTGCTATTGCTTTCTTCATGACTTATACATGTTCCTATGACTATGAGATTATGCAACTCCCGTTTACCGAAGGAACACTTTGTGTGCTACCAAATGTCACAACGTAACTGGGTGATTATAAAGGTGCTCTACAGGTGTCTCCGAAGGTACTTGTTGGGTTGGCGTATTTAGAGATTAGGATTTGTCACTCCGATTGTCGGAGAGGTATCCCTGGGCCCAGTCGGTAATGCACATCACCATAAGCCTTGCAAGCATTGTAACTAATGAGTTAGTTGCGGGATGATGTATTACGGAACGAGTAAAGAGACTTGCCGGTAACAAGATTGAACTAGGTATTGAGATACCGACGATCGAATCTCGGGCAAGTAGACATACCGATGACAAAGGGAACAACGTATGTTGTTATGCGGTTTGACTGATAAAGATCTTCGTAGAATATGTAGGAGCCAATATGAGCATCCTGGTTCCGCTATTGGTTATTGACTGGAGACGTTTCTCTGTCATGTCTACATAGTTCTCGAACCCGTAGGGTCCGCACGCTTAAAGTTCTGTGGCGATTTGTATTATGAGTTTATGTGTTTTGATGTACCGAAGGTAGCTCGGAGTCCCGGATGAGATCAGAGACATGACAAGGAGTCTCAAAATGGTTGAGACGTAAAGATCGATATATTGTACGACTATATTCGGACATCGAAAAGGTCCCGAGTGATTCGGGTATTTTCGGAGTACCGGGGAGTTACGGGAATTCACCGGGAGAAATATTGGGCCTTATTGGGCCATACGGGAATAGAGGAGAGAGGCCAAAAGGAAGGAGGCGCCCCCCTCCCCCGGTCTGAATTGGACAAGGGGTGCAACCCCCTTTTCCTTCTCCCTCTCCCCCTCTTTCCTTCTCTCCTACTCCGGAAAGGAAAGGGGAATCCTACTAGGACTTGGGAGTCCTAGTAGGACTCCCCACACTTGGCGCGCCCCCTCTAGGGCCGGCCTCTCCCTCCCTCCTTTATATACGGGGGTAGGGGGCACCTCTAGACACAACAATTGATCATTGATCTCTTAGCCGTGTGCGGTGCCCCCCTCCACCATATTCCACCTCGATAATATCGTAGCGGTGCTTAGGCGAAGCCCTGCATCGGTAGCATCATCAAAACCATCAACACGCCATCATGCTGACGGAACTCTCCCGCAAAGCTCTGCTGGATCGGAGTTCATGGGACGTCATCAAGCTGAACGTGTGTTGAACTCGGAGGTGCCGTACGTTTGGTACTTGATCGGTCGGATCGTGAAGACGTACGACTACATCAACCGAGTTGTGCTAACGCTTCCGCTTTCGGTCAACGAGGGTACATGGAAAACACTCTCCCCTCTCGTTGCTATGCATCACCATGATCTTGTGTGTGCGTAGGAAATTTTTGAAATTACTACGTTCCCCAACAATGGCATCAGAGCCAGGTTTTATGCGTAGATGTTATATGCATGAGTAGAACACAAGTGAGTTGTGGGCGATACAAGTCATACTGCTTACCAGCATGCCATACTTTGGTTCGATGGTATTGTTGGATGAAGCGGCCCGGATCGACATTACACATACACTTACGCGAGACTGGTTCTACCGACGTGCTTTGCACATAGGTGGCTGGCGGGTGTCAGTTTCTCAAACTTTAGTTGAACCGAGTGTGGCTACGCCCGGTCCTTGAGAAGGTTAAAACAACACTAACTTGACGTACTATCGCTGTGGTTTTGATGCGTAAGTAAGAACGGTTCTTGCTCAGCCCGTAGCAGCCACGTAAAACTTGCAACAACAAACACTACAAAAAAAGACACATCCGTGACATTTTGGGCCGAATGAAATTTTTTTCTGTCATACATATGACACTTCTATGACAATAATTGTGACAAAACCCGGTATCATCATAGATGTGGTGGGCTCCTACTCCTATGACAAAAAATCATCACAGAAAATGGGCTTTTCGTCTTGGGCGGGCCGGAGACGCAGCTGCATGACATTCTTTGGGCCGTCCATGATGGAAAAAACCATGGTAGAAGCGAGGGGGAGGAAAATTTCGGGGAGTTGCTGGTTACGGTGGGAGGTCGGGGGCTGAGCGATGCGCATTTCTCTCGTACAAGTACGCGCATGTGTGCGAGGCGTTGGCTCTAAACTGAACCCGAGCATGGAGTTGGGCTCTAACTGAACCCGAGCGATTGCACTGCAGGCTACGTGTTACTGAACTCGAGTGATCGATCGATGGCTGTTAACTGAACCCGATCAAGCGATTCCTTCGCTACTGCTGCTAACTGAAGCCGATCGATTGGATGAACAGTGAGCGTTGTGGGGGGGTTGGACGAACAGTGAGCGGTGGCGCTGCCTCTGGATGAACAGGACCTCATGGTGTGGAGGGTTGGATGAATAGTAGATGATGGAAGGGTGGCCGTGGAGGGGTGGTTGAACAGGACCCCGTGGTGTGGAGGGCTAGATGAACAGTAGACGATGGAGGGGTGCCCGTGGCGGGGTGGTTGAACAGTAGCCGGTGGAGTAGCGCGCGGTGGAGGCTGGATGAACAGGAGCCCGTGGCAGCTGGAGGAGGTCGACGGTGGAGACGAACAGTATCCCGTGGAGTCCCGTTTTGCGGTACGCCACACCCCTCCCGATGAACAGGACCATCGTTTCGCCCGTAGGAGGTCCGTTTCGTCCGTTTTGCAGTACACCACACCCCTCCCGATCAACAGGACCCCCATCTCGACCGTAGGAGGTCCGTTTCCTCCGTTTTGCAGTACGCCACACCCCTCCCGATCAACAGGACCCTCGTTTCGACCGTAGGAGGTCCGTTTCCTCCGTTTTGCGGTACGCCACACCCCTCCCGATCAACAGGACCCCGTTCCGAATGTAGGAGGTCCGTTTCCTCCGTTGTGCGGAATGCCAGGCCTCGTTTCCATCGCCTGTTCCGTACAAGCCCTCCCGTTGAACACGACCACGCATTCCGTTCCGACCCAGCCAGTTGGCTCCCACGCATTCCGTTGCCTCCCGATGAACACGACCCATTCCCGTTGCCTCCGCATGAACACGAACACGACGCATTCCGTTGCCTCCCTATGAACACGACGACGACTCTCTTTCTCCATTCCGACCAAGCCATGTACACGAGCCCTGGCCGTACGTATGCGCGAGTAGGCGTTCGAGACCCTGCCCGTATGTACGTACGTGTCCGTATTTTCTTTCTTGCACCCTGGCCGCTGTACGTACGTGTACATGCTACGTGCGCGCCCAGGTGGGTTGTGCCCACCTCGGTGGCCTTCCGCGCCCCCTCTTTGCACTATAATTTTGAAGGAAATATGCCCTAGGCAATAATAAAGTTGTTATTTATATTTCCTTATATCATGATAAATATTTATTATTCATGCTAGAATTGTATTAACCGGAAACTTAGTGCATGTGTGGATACATAGACAAACAGAGTGTCACTAGTATGCCTCTACTTGACCAGGTCGTTGAATCAAAGATGGTTAAGTTTCCTAGCCATAGACATGAGTTGTCATTTCATTAACAGGATCACATCACTAGAGAATGATGTGATTGACTTGACCCATTTAGTTAGCTGAGCATTTGATCGTTTAGTATATTCCTATTGCTTTCTTCATGACTTATACATGTTCCTATGACTATGAGATTATGCAACTCCCGAATACCGGAGGAGCACTTTGTGTGCTACCAAACGTCACAACGTAACTGGGTGATTATAAAGGTTCTCTACAGGTGTCTCCAATGGAACTTGTTGAGTTGGCATAGATGAAGATTAGGATTTGTCACTCCGATTGTCGAAGAAGTATCTCTGTGCCCTCTCAGTAATGCACATCACTATAAGCCTTGCAAGCAATGTGACTCATGAGTTAGTTGCGGGATGATGCATTACAGAACGAGTAAAGAGACTTGTCGGTAACCAGATTGAACTAGGTATTGAGATACCGACGATCGAATCTCGGGCAAGTAACATACCGATGACAAAGGGAACAACGTATGTTGTTATGCAGTTTGACTGATGAAGATCTTCGTAGAATATGTGGGAGCCAATATGAGCATCCAGGTTCCGCTATTGGTTATTGACCGGAGACGTGTCTCGGTCATGTCTACATAGATCTCGAACCTGTAGGGTCTGCACGCTTAACGTTAGGTGACGATTGTTATTATGAGTTTATGTGTTTTTATGTACCGAAGGTAGTTTGGAGTCCCGGATATCATCACGGACATGACGAGGAGTCTCAAAATGGTCGAGACATAAAGATTGATATATTGGACGGCTATATTCGGACACCGGAAGTGTTCTGGGTGATTTCGGAGAAAACTGGAGTGCGAGAGGGGTTACCGGAACCCCTCGGGGAAGTATTGGGCCCTAGTGGGCCTTAGGGGAGAGAGAGGGCAGTAGCCGAGGAGGTGCCCCCCCCCAAGGGGAGTCCAAATTGGACTAGGGGAGGGGCGTGGCCCCTCTTTTCGTCTCCCTCTCCCTCTCCTTCCTTCCCCCTTCCTCCTCCTAGTTGCACTAGGAAAGGGGGAGTCCTACTCCTACTAGGAGGAGGACTCCTCCCCCTCCTTGGCGCGCCCCAAGGGCTAGCCGGCCTCCCCCTTGCTCCTTTATATACGGGGGCAGGGGGCACCCTAGAAGCAAAACATACATTGTTCTTAGCTGTGTGCGGTGCCCCCCTCCACCATAATCCACCTCGGTCATATCGTTGCAGTGCTTAGGCGAAGCCCTGCGCCGGTAGCTTCATCATCACCGTCATCACGCCATCGTGCTGACAAAACTCTCCCTCGGCACTCTGCTGGATCATGAGTTCGTGGGACGTCACTGAGCTGAACGTGTGCTGAACTCAGAGGTGACGTACGTTCGGTACTTGGATCGGTCAAATCATGAAGACGTATGACTACATCAACCGTGTTGTCACAACGCTTCTGCTTTTGGTCTACAAGGGTACATTGACAACACCCTCCCACTTGTTGCTATGCATCACCATGATCTTGCGTGTGTGTAGGATTTTTTTTGAAATTACAACATTTCCCAACAGTGGTATCAGAGCCAAGTTTAAGCGTAGATGTTATGTGCACGAGTAGAACACAAGTGAGTTGTGGGCAATACTAGTCATACTGCTTACCAGCATGTCATACTTTGATTCAGCAGTATTGTTGGATGAAGCGGCCTGGACTGACATTACGTGTACGCTTACGCGAGACTGGTTCTACCGACGTGCTCCGCACACAGGTGGCTGGCGGGTGTCAGTTTCTCCAACTTTAGTTGAATCGAGTGTGGCTACTCCCGGTCCTTGTTGAAGGTTAAAACCGCACATACTTGACGAAATATCATTGTGGTTTTGATGCGTAGGTAAGAACGGTTCTTGCTCAGCCCGTAGCAGCCACGTAAAACTTGGAACAACAAATTAGAGGACTTCTAACTTGTTTTTGCAGGGCATGTTGTGATGTGATATGGTCAAGACATGATGCTAAATTTTATTGTATGAGATGATCATGTTTTGTAACGGAGTTATCGGCAACTGGCAGGAGCCATATGGTTGTCGCTTTATTGTATGAAATGCAATCTGTCGGTGTCAAAACCGGCGGATCTCGGGTAGGGGGGTCCCGAACTGTGCATCTAGGATCGATGGTAACAGGATACGGGGGACACGATGCTTACCCAAGTTTGGGCCCTCTCTATGGAGGTAATACCCTACTTCCTGCTTGATTGATCTTTATGAATATGAGTATTACAATAGTTGATCTACCACGAGATCGTAATGGCTAAACCCTAGAAGTCTAGCCTATGTGAATATGGTAATGAGTATTCGTCTATCCGGACTACTCCCTCCGGTTTATATAGACACCGGGGGGATCTAGGGTTTACATAGAGTCGGTTACATAGGAAGGAATCTTCATAGTTGATCGCCAAGCTTGCCTTCCACGCCAAGGAGAGTCCAATCCGGACATGGGTATAGTCTTAGGCCTTCACGTCTTCACAGCCCATCAGTCCGGCCCATAAATAACAGGCCGGACGCCCGAGGACCCCTTAGTCCAGGACTCCCTCAGTAGCCACTGAACCTGGCTTCAATGACGAGGAGTCCAGCGTGCAGATTGTCTTCAGCATTGCAAGGCGGGTTCCCCTTCTTCGGAACTCCAAGATAGTCTTCGGATGCGATGATTGTATCCGGACCTATTACACACACCATACACAACCACAGAGAGAATATATATATTTTACATGAATTCCATCCGCTGACAGCTCTCTGCAACATAGCATCACGCCCGTCTGGTTACAATTTCGAACTGTTTTTCTTCTGCCATCCCACGTTTCGAGACGCGGTTGATATTGGCACGTCTTTTCGAAGCAGAGATCGCATCCCCTTATTGCGGGATTCTCATCAATGCGGGTATGGGTAACCCAACCGTGCCGTTTATACAGCCCTTGGGAGTAGGCGGATCTTGAGGCGAGTGAGGAGGCGCTTAATATATGTTGCCTTTATAAGGGGATAAGGGTTACCTCTTTCCTCTTCTCACGCTCTCTCTCTCTCTGTCTCTGCCTTTCCAATCTCGAGCTCCAGCACTCAAGTTCTCATCTCCTTTCCACTCGAGCTAGCATTCAACCATGTCCGGAGGTCAGGGCAAATGGATGACTTCCTCCGTCAAGGAGAAAGATATCACCCAGCATCGGGCGGCCGGATATCTAGCGAAAGAGATCGCCCACCGCCTGCCAGCCAAGGGGCAAATCATCCCTACTCCGAAGCGCAATGAGAGGGTGGTTTTCCTCCCTCACTTCGTCCGCGGACTGGGGTTCCCAATTCACCCTTTCGTCCATGGAGTGATGTATTATTACGGGCTAGATTTCCATGATCTAGCTCCGAACTCCTTCCTCAACATCTCGGTGTTCGTCGTTGTGTGCGAGGCTTTTCTTCGCATACATCCCCACTTCATTGTGTGCGAGACCTTCATTGTGAAGCCAAAGGTGGTGGATGTCCAGCACACGGAGTGCGGTGGCGCCATGGTGAGCAAGATGCCCAACGCCACATGGCCCAAGGGCACGCTTGTGGACACTTTCAAGGGGTGGCAGAAGCAATGGTTGTACATCACAGAGCCACGCGGCGCCACCTGGGCGGCGGCCCCGGAGTTCAAATCCATAGCTCCTATGCGGCTCACTTCCTGGACGGAGAAGGGTCCCAACTGGTCTTCGACAAATGAACTGATGGCACTACAAACGTGCATTCAGAGCATGGTGGACAAAAGGGTCAAGATCGTTGACGCGATCCAGGTAATGTTGGTCCGTCTAATCCTCCCATGCCAGGACCGAACTTTCCCCTTATGGGAATTCGATCTGGAGAAGCACCAAACTTTGGAGAGGCTCTTTGGATCGACTCACGAAGACGTCTGGAAGGCACTCGTTAAGGGCAATGAGCAGCCGCCGGCCCTGGATTCGGACAGCGGGCACGACCACACCCATCCCGCCAGCGTGGTAAGTCTTTACTTCTCAAGGCTTGCCTTCTACTTGATTATCCGAGGAGGACGTCTAATTTTTTGCTGTGCATATATGTTTTTTAGGAGTGGTTGTAGAGAACGGAGCGGATCTGGAGTCCGGCTCCACTACCTGAGGAGCCAGTCATCCTGCGACTGGCAAAGATGCTGGTTCCGGCGCCCTATAAGCCGCTGGAGAAAAAGGCCAAGAAGAAGGCCAAGGGGGGCAAGGGTGGCCCCCGCCGTAAAGGCCCTTCGGACGTAGCGTCCGAAGGTGAAGAAACCCCATCCTTTGCTGCTGAGGACGATGACGACGAGGAGGGGGAGGAGGAGGAGGAGGAGGACAACCCTCCTCCCAAGGAGGGGGTGAAAAAGAGGGGGGGCCTCCACAAATCTGGAGGCGGGGATGCCCAAGAGGGGGAAAGGCTCCCTCGCGGTCAACACCACATGGGACGTTGATAGTAGTCCGGAGCGATGCCCCCACACTAAGCCTTGGGCCGCATCATGAGTGCTATGACTCCCGTATACTAGTACACTCTGCCTCCCATCCTTATTGTATTGATATGGTTAATTGTATTGCTACAGTCCGGCCCATGGCAGCTCCCAGCGACCCTCATCGGAGGAGTCGTTGGACTCGAAGGAGATGGCCAGCGAGACACCGCCGGCCGCTTACTCTCCTAAAGCCAAAGGAGACAAAGATGTGTTCTCCCAACAGACCTTCCCCAGCCTGGGAGAGGCGGCCAAGAGCGATGCCCCTGTCGCCGAACATCAGGGGGAGTCACATCCCCTGGAAATTGGGGGCGGGGGCTATATTCAATTTGGCCCTCGACCAGACTCGATTCCGGAGACCGGCATGGCTCTAGGATCCGGCACACGTCCTCCTTTAAAAGGAGGGGGTGCGCCTATTCCCCTGGTGACCCCTGTCCAACCAGGGGTACCAGATAATCTGCTGGAAGCACTGCAAGGCGCTTCCATTATGGAGGAGCACCGTGTTCTTATGGGCACGGTGATTGGAAAGTTTCAGTCCGCGAAGAGTGGACTAACCGAAGCCTGCAGCAGCCTGCTAACAGGGTTTGAGGTAAGCATTGCAAAAGGAGAAAATCCCGATATAGACAGTAGCCCATGAGACACTGCCCGGTGTTCGAGAAGGGAGACCGGACGGAGGATCAATCCCTTGTTGTAGGAGACTAACTTAATATGTATGTACATGCATCGCTGTTGGACGCAACCTCGCACACTGACGAAGTCTCTGAATTGAAGCAGAGGCTGAAGCGGACCGAGAACGAGCTCGGCGAGGTTACAATTCGGCTGCAGGAGAAGGAAGGTGAGTAACGTCTTGCTGTGTGTGCGGAAGGCACAGGCGCTGTATATTGACTATAATGTCGTAATGTGCGCAGGAGCCGCGACCGAGGTCGAGGCCCTAAGGAAGGCCTTAGGCGAGGCCAAGGGGAAAGTTGTTCAGCAGCAGGCCGCTCATAAGAAGCTCGAGGCCCGGGTCAAAGAAATCCAGCAGGAGCTCTAGGATGCGGTAAAAAGTGTGAGACCTTGGAGAATGATGTGTCGGCTCAAGAGACCGAACTCACCAAGGCTCGTCAGAGCACCGAGGCCGCGCGGAATGAGGCCCAGGCCGCCCTCCAAGAGATCCAGGGGTCCAAGAAGATCACGGCGGGTAAGTCTTTTAAGATGCAGAGCCAGTATGCGGAGAAGCAATACCTTTTACTAACCCGGGTTCGGAGTTCCCCAGGGGCTTTTGCGGATCTACCAAGTAGCTATCAGACGTTGTGGAGTTCTACCGAGCCGAAGGAGGAGGTTCTATGGAGAAGCTATTCTGGTCGCAGTATGCGACACCAGAGCATCTCGTCTCCTTCACCGATCAGCTGAAGCAGCTGGTGGAGCTGCACAGGGTGGCCGAACTAGCCATGAAGGATTTGATGATCCGGCTATGGCCAGCCGAAGCTGTGCCCGGCAGCTACTTCGGATTCGTGAGGCGGTTGGTGGAAGCCTGTCCGCGGCTGGACGTCATCAAGCGCTCTGTCTATACTGAAGGTGCCCGTATGGCCTTCGCCCATTGCAAGATGTGGTGGGCGAAGATGAATGCCGTGGAGGTTGCCAGCGGGCCGCCGGAGGGCAAGGAGCACCGCACACCAGAAAAATATTTTTCAGATCTCACCAAAGGGTCTCGACTTGTGGCAGCTCAGTGTTCACATGACATTGTATTTGAATAGATGTATTCATGTTGCCCTTGCCAGGCCTGTAATATAATTTTGTTATGCTTTAATTGTTTCCTCCTGTGCGGCCGTGTTGTATGTAATATGAGGGTTGGCCAGTCGTTTGCTTCTGCCCTCACGTAGGTAGTACGGAGGTGTTCGGGGTGGGATCTAAACAATCTTGATCCAATTATATGGTCCTCTGGAGGAGTTGTTTAGCGCAATAAACAAGGCAATAAGACTATACGGCTTGAACGCCCTCACTTAGCCATTGGATTTTAATAATTAAGCAAGTGCGCACCCCTGGTCCAAGGCAGGATGCTGTTAGCATCTGATCGGGAAGTGTCGATCCTTCGCATGATGCGGAAGAAATCTCCAACGATTTTGTGACACTCGAACATCTGACCGGCTCTCGCCGTATCATGGCAGTCAGTTTTTGGCTTTCTCTACTGAGGTGCTCATCCGGTCAAAGCCAGTGCACAATCGCAGTAGTTCTCCCTTTACTACCCTAGCCAATAGAGTGAAACGTAGGGTAGCAAGCACAGGAGCCGGGCAACCCAACTATTGACCAAAGACATGATTCGGAGCCAATGCATATAATACTAAATTCAGGGTGCCGAACTTATCTATAAGAAGTGTTCGGACTTTGCTGCCGTATTATGGGGCGATGGGGAGGCCCTGGCGGATATGAGAAGTACCAAGGTGTACGGATGCAATTGATAAGCAAATTGAAATAAAATGATTTAAGAAGCGAAAGCCACAGAAACTAGGCCACAAACCATTTTCATTATAATAGTATGGATACGTCAAGGCGTATCTTGTACAAATGGTGCGATAAGCATCCTGGCTATTTAACATGCTGGAATCAAGAGGGCGCAACATGCGGGTCCTGAGAAATAAGTAAAAAAATACCGTCAAGAAGAACATATAAAGGTTACCCTATGGACCTATGTTGCTTGCCGTCTTTGTATGCCGATCCTTAAAAAAGGACTGGTCAGCAGGCTAGTTGGAGAAGGAACCTAAAAAAAGAAAAAGTTGAAAAGTATGTGTGAGTCCGGGGCCGGTCAAGCCGAACTGAAGATCCCGGGTTAGCTTCTGCCTCCGTCGATGTCCATGGGATTTTGAGTGCGTAATTATGTACGCGTGGTGTGAATGCCACTACTTCATTGGGACGGAGGCCGGATTGCTAATCAAGCTCTTATGAGTCGCGTTGTCCTGCTGCAGAGTAGTCCGGAACCTCTTCATGGTGTCCAGGGGCTCGGCAGCCGCACTATGGTGCTACTTGAGAAGGTCGCTCTGTACCTCTGCTGCTAGGGCGGCGGTGTGCTCCTCTATTCGGAGGGAGCGTTCCGTATTGTCGTACATTGTTATGACGCTGCATGGACCGGGCATTTTGAGCTTGAGATAAGCGTAGTGTGGCACTACGTTGAATCTAGCAAACACTGTTCGTCCGAGCAATGTGTGGTAGCCACTGTGGAACGGGACGATGTCGAAGATTAACTCCTCACTTCGGAAGTTGTCCGGAGAACCGAAGACCACTTCCAGCTTGATTGAGCCCGCATAGCGGGCCTCTATGCCTGGAATAACTCCTTTAAAGGTAGTCTTTGTTGGTTTGATTCGTGGTGGGTCGATGCCCATCTTTCGCACTATATCCTGATAGAGCAGGTTAAGGCTGCTGCCACCGTCCATTAGGACTCGTGTCAGGTGAAATCTGTAGATGATTGGGTCGAGGACCAGTGCGGCTGAACCGCCATGGCGGATACTAGTTGGGTGGTCTCGGTGATCAAAGGTGATCGGGAATGATAACCACGGATTGAATTTTGGGGCGACTGGCTCTACCGCGTGGACGTCCCTAAGCGCTCGCTTACGCTCCCTTTTGGGGATGTGTGTAGCGTATATCATGTTCACTGTCTTGACTTGAGGGGGAAATTTCTTCTGCCCCCTGTGTTTGGCTACCGGGGCTCTTCGTCCTCGTCCTCACTTTGTGATCCCTTTTCTTTATTTTCGGCATTTAACTTGCCAGCCTACTTGAAGACCCAACAATCCCTGTTGGTATGATTGACTTGTTTGTCCGGGGTGCCATGTATCTGGCACGGATGGTCGAGTATGCGGTCTAGGCTGGAAGGTCCTTCATTGTTTTGTTTGTAGGGCTTCTTCCGTTGGCCAGACTTGAAGCCAGTGAATCCGGCATTGACTGTGGTGACATCGGTGTTGTTGCCATTGCTTCGGTGTTTATGTCTATTGCGCCGGAGCTTGTCGGTGCTGTTTTTCTCCTCGGAGGGGCCTGTCTTGCTGGTTGTGTTGTTACTACGAGCTAGCCAACTGCCCTCACCCGCCCAAAAGCGGGTCATGAGCGTCATGAGGGCCGCCATGGACTTTGGCTTTTCTTGGCCGAGGTGGCGTGCTAGCCATTCATCACGGATGTTGTGTTTGAAGGCTGCTAAGGACTCGGCGTCTGGACAGTCAACAATCAAGTTCTTTTTGGTTAGGAACCAAGTCCAGAATTTTCTGGCTGATTCTCCAGGTTGTTGAAAAATGTGGCTTAAGTCATGAGCATCTGGTGGCCGGACATAAGTTCATTGGAAGTTATCAAGGAAGGCCTCTTCCAAGTCCTCCCAGCTGCCGATAGAATTTTCAGGTAGGCTATTAAGCCAGTGCCGAGCTGGCCCTTTAAGCTTGAGTGGGAGGTATTTAATGGCATGGAGGTCATCTCCTCGAGCCATGTGGATATGGTGGATAAAATCCTCGATCCATACTGCAGGGTCGGTTGTGCCGTCGTAGATTCCATGTTGACAGGCTTGAACCCCTCAGGGAATTCGTGATCCAGCACCTCGTCTGTGAAGCAGAGAGGGTGTGCGGCGCCTCTATAGCAGGCCACATCGTGGCAGAGCTCTGATTGAGTCCGTCTGCAGTATTCGGTCCGGGCGTGGTTAGGTTTGTCACGTCCGGGTAGGTATCCGTCGTTGTGCCTCGAGGCACGGCCTCATGATCGGTAGATCGATCTTGTATATCCCGCTCTACTGTCCAATTCCTACTGGAGATCATATGTATGGTCTCGAGCTGGTCTGTCCCTGTTTTTGCGGGGCGGTGGGGTGGTCTGTTGTTCGGTCTAAGTTGCCGTTTTATCTCAACCATGGGGTGGTCGGTCCGCCGCTCTATCCCGACCACGTGGTGGTCGGTCCGCATTGCGCGAGGGTAGTATGGGATCTGGTACCTCCTCATCAAACTAAGGTAGCAGTCTGTGTTTTGGGTAGCTCTTGGCTAGGCGCTTGAGGTCGTATTCTTCGGCTGTCAGTAGGTCAGTCCATCTGTCGACGAGCAGATCTTGTTCGGCTTGAAGCTGCTGATGTTTCTTTTTCAAGCTCTTGGCGGTGGCTATGAGCTGGAGTTTAAAGCGCTCCTGCTCTAGAGGATCCTCAGGCACGATGAAGTCTTTGTTGCCGAGGCTTGTTGTCATGCCCAATATGCGACCCTATCCTAAAGGAACTCGAAGGTCCCACCGAGGATAGAAGCGCATATTGGAGACGCTTTTGCAAGGTGGATATCATTGCATCGTACCATTACATAATAGTTGGGGATACATACAAGAGGCATGGAATGCCACACGAATACAACATCATCATACATAAGAGCAACATCTGACTACGGATGAAACACAAACAGAAACTCAACGACATCCACCCTGCTAGCCCAGACTGCCGACCTGGAACCTATCCCCTGATCGAAGAAGAAGCAGAAGAAGAACTCCAAAACAAACAAGCATTGCTCTCGTGTCATGATCATCGCATAACCTATACCTGCAGCTGTTGTTGTAGTAATCTGTGAGCCACGAGGACTCAGCAATCCCATTACCATGGGTATCAAGACTAGGAAAGCTTAATAGGGTATGGAAAAGATAAGTGGTGAGATTGCAGCAGTGACTAACCATATATGATGGCTAACATACGCAAATAAGAGCGAGAAGAGAAGCAATGGAACGGTCGTGAAGCTAGCAATGATCAAGAAGTGATCCTGAACTCCTACTTATGTCAAACATAACCCAAAACCGTGTTCACTTCCCGGACTCCGCCAAAAAGAGACCATCACGGCTACACACGCGGTTGATGCGTTTTAATTGAGTCAAGTGTCAAGTTCTCTACAACCGGATATTAACAAATTCCCATCTGCCACATAACCGTGGGCACGGCTCTCGAAAGTTTATACCCTATAGGGGTGTCCCAACTTAGCCCATCACAAGCTCTCATGGTCAACGAAGGATATTCCTTCTCCCAGGAAGACCCGATCAGTCTCGGAATCCCAGTTTACAAGACATTTCGACAATTGTAAAACAAGACCAGCAAAGCCGCCCGGATGTGCCGAGAAATCTCGATAGGAGCTGCACATATCTCGTTCTTAGGGCACACCGGATGAGCCAGACGTCGGGTTGGCATAGACCCTGGTTGCCCAGGGGGCGTCGGACATCGCTCGGTTTGGACCCAAGGGAGGGGCTGGCCCGGGGGGTAAATAAAGATGACCCTCGGGCTCCGGAAACCCAAGGGAAAAAGGCTTAGGTAGGCAAATGGTAAAACCAAGGTTGGGCCTTGCTGGAGGAGTTTTATTCAAAGCGAACTGTCAAGGGGGTCCCATAAGTCACCCAACCGCATAAGGAACGCAAAATCAAGGAACATAACACCGGTATGATGGAAACTAGGGCAGCAAGAGTGACAAATCACCAGGCATAAGGCCGAGCCTTCCACCCTTTACCAAGTATATAGATGCATTAATTAAATAAGAGATATTGTGATATCCCAACATAATCCTGTCCATTATGGAGCAATCTTCGACTTCACCTGCAACTAACAACGCCATAAGAGGGGCTGAGCAAAGTGGTAACATAGCCAAGCAACGGTTTGCTAGGAAGGGTGAAAAGGTTAGAGGCTGACATGGCAGTTTGGGAGGCTTGAAGATTAAATGATAGGTACGCAACATAGCGATAGAACGAAGCAACTAGCATAGCAATGATAGTAATGAGATCCAAGGTGACGGTCATCTTGCCTGAAATCCCGCTAGGAAGAAGAACGAGTCCATGAAGAAGATGAAGCCATGAAGATGAACCAAGCGTAGACGAACGAATCCTCACGATCGCAATGAAACAGGAACTAACGAGAAGGAGCACAACCGGAAAGAAGCAAGCACCACAGTAAACACACAACGCATAAACATGACATGATGCTCAACCAAGCATGATGCTTGACAAGGCTATATGATGCTACTCATGGCAAGAGATGAAGCATACAAGAATAACACATCAAAGCAAGTTTAAATGAGGCCGGAAACAACATATAACAATTCAGGTAAGTCCTCATATGCAAATTTCAAAATTGGTCCAGATCTGAATAAACCTTATGTTCAAGTTGTTAAACAGCAAGTTAAGATGCACCAAGATGATCTACACGAAATTCTAGTCAAGTTACATATAAAGTTCGTTTAATTCAGGGCTACGGTCTAGAAGATATGAGCAACACAAGTTAAACATGGCCTTTAGCAAAATAAATGCAAACAGCAATTTAAACGTTTTAAACATGGATGAAAGTGGAATATTATGAAACTAGATGATAATCTAAGCATTTTACATATATAAACTATTTACATATGATGCACCACTTGTGAGTTATTAAATGCATGAACTCTAGGGGTTTTCTGCAAATCTGTAAACCCTGGATAATAGAGAAATCGCAACAGAGGAAAAAAACACGCATCGGGCCGAAACTGGTGGGCGTTGGATAGTTGAAATGTGGACACGGGTGCGGGATAGGCGAGGTGCTCACATGGCCAGCTGGGCTGATAAATTTGGGCCTAGGAGGCATGGGCAACGCGGTTCGTTCGACTCGGCTTGAACGAAGCAGAGACAGGTTCAGTCGATGCGGGGTGCTGCAGCGACAGGTCTTGGCGAGGACGCAGGCGGAGGCGGAGCTGCAAGTCGAGGCAGAGACGGCGGGGATCCTTCGGATCTCGAGCTGGATGAAGGCAACGACCCGCAAGGATCGACGCGGTGCGCTTCAGAGAGCAGAAACATGGAGGGAAAAAAAGGGAAATGGGTAGTGGTGGTCTGCACGAGGAGCAGCGGCGCGAGGACTCACCAGATCCTGGCGGCATGAGGTTAAAGAGGTCGGGTCCGGGGCACTGGCGTGGATCCTAGCGTGGGGGTTTCGTTCCTGGTGCTAGAATGGAGGCGGGAGCACCGGCGTCCATGGCGAGGACCTGCAGAGGAACAAGAGAAGGCTGAGAGTGATACAGGAGAAGGGGAGGGAGATGTAGAGGAAAAGGAGTAGGGGATGGCGAGTAGTTCCTGCTGGTGCTCGGCGTCGAGGTGCACTGGGGCGGCGCTGCTGGTCCGGCGACTGAACTCCGGTGAGGTGAGGTGGTCGTGGATGAGGAGGCTGCGGCCTCGGATGCCGGCGGGAAAGAAGCAGAGGGCTCGGGGCTGCAGCTGCTGGCTCCTACAGGCGCGGACGACGATGGTTGCGGGTGGCCGGACGCGTCCAGGACCAAGGAAGGAAGAGGCACGAGGAAGAAAGGTAGGTGGGTGGGTGGCGGCGGGGGAGGACAAACCTCCTAGATTTTAGGGTTTGGTCAAAATAGACTAGGGGTGAACTATATATATGTAAAGGAGGGGAATTTGGATCATCCGATCGAGATTGGACGATTGAGATAATGAGGCTAGGAGAATCAAAGAAGAAACCGAGGATATTTTAGAGATGTTTGGAGATGATCTGAATCCAACGGTGACGACTGACCGGTCGGGTTCGGGGGATTTTTCGGACGCGCGCAAGAGGGGGGTCGGTGGTTGTGCAGAGAGGTTAGGTGGTTTGACAAGAGGGAATCGAAAACACGGTTGGTCTCGGAATGCTCAACAAACGCAATGGAGAGAAGCGAGGAGCGGCAACTACGAGCGGATGCAAGTTTTAAGAAAAACATGCAGATGCAATGCGCATGATGCTATGAGATGAGATGCATGACATGAACAAAATGCAAAAGGAAAGACAAAAACCCAACCACGGAGGAAAAAACGTAACGCATAGCCACAAATGGCAAGAGTTGGAGTTACAATTATGGAAAGTTACATCCGGGATGTTACACTTGTCTCCTCTTTGGAGGGTGGACGGTAACTATTGTACTTCGAATCATCTTCTATGGTCTGTTCGTCAGGGTTGTCTTGCCTGTCGTCCTGTTCCTCCTGTTCGGATGTAGCTCCGACATGGTCTTCGTTGTTTTTGGCATCGCCTGGAGTACTATTTTCTCCGGTGCCAGTGTTGCTATCTTTTGAGCGACGAGGCTTAGAGCGGCGTTTGGGGTGCCGGCGCTTGAAATGCGTCTCGGAGGGTTTGTTCGCCTCTGGCTCTTCTTTGTCGTCCTCGGAACCTTTAGGTGTATCAACCATGTACACGTACGAGGAGGTGGCCGTCCAGTGTCTAGTAAGTGGCGGGTTTTGGGCCTCCTCTTCTCCGGCATCGTTGTCCATACCTTCGATGTCTTCGGAGTCGTAATCGAGGTCGTCCATTAGGTCTTCGACAGTGGTGATGAAGTGGGTGGCGGGTGGAAAGCAGGATTCCTCGTCATTCGCCTCTAGCTCGAACCGCATATAGTTCGAATGTGAGTCCTTCTCCAAGGACAAGTTCTGCAAAGATTTTAGCACATCACCCAAGGGTGAATGCTGGAAGATCTCTGTGGCGCCAAATTCGAAAATTCATAACCAATCCAGCTCGGTGTCCACAGGCGTGCCTGGTCCGGAACGTATAGCCGGAGACGAGTCTGGAGTTCCATTGAAACAGACATTGCAGGGTGTCAAGTCCGTGTGCGACTCAAACGTCGCGGACCTTGTGGCCTCGAAGGGCACGATCTGCTTCGGTTCTAGGGCCGTTGCAGCAACAGGAATCATCTCCTGGAGGTGATCCGATGACAGATTTAAGTTGTGTTCATCGGGGAGAGAGGGAGCGATCGCTGCGGTCTCAAACCCATTGAAGATCAACTCTCCTCGGGCATCTGCGACATAGTTCAAGCTTCCAAATCTGGCCTGATGGTCGGGGGCATAGCCGTCGATCTGCTTCAGATGGCCAAGCGAGTTGGCCCGCAGTACGAAGCCGCCGAATACGAAGAACTGTCCGGGGAGAAAGGTTCCTCCCTAGACAACGTCACTACTGACGATCGAAGGGGCTATCGAATCTTTCGTCGACGACACGGTGGAACTCTCAATGAAACCACCAATGTCGGTGTCAAAACCGGCAGATCTCGGGTAGGGGGTCCCGAACTGTGCGTCTAGGATCGATGGTAACAGGAGACGGGGGACACGATGTTTACCCAGGTTCGGGCCCTCTCTATGGAGGTAATACCCTACTTCATGCTTGATTGATCTTGATGAATATGAGTATTACAAGAGTTGATCTACCACGAGATCGTAATGGCTAAACCCTAGAAGTCTAGGCTATGTGAATATGGTAATGAGTATCCGTCTATCCGGACTACTCCCTCCGGTTTATATAGACACTGGGGGGATCTAGGGTTTACATAGAGTCGGTTACATAGGAAGGAACCTTCATAGTTGATCGCCAAGCTTGCCTTCCACGCCAAGGAGAGTCCAATCCGGACACGGGTATAGTCTTCGGCCTTCACGTCTTCACAGCCCATCAGTCCGGCCCATAGATAACAGGCCGGACGCCCGAGGACCCCTTAGACCAGGACTCCCTCACAATCGCCATGTAATTGCTTTACTTTATCACTAAGCGGTAGCGATAGTCGTAGAAGTAATAGTTGGCAAGACGACAACGATGCTATGATGGATATCAAGGTGTCGTGCCGGTGATGATGGTGATCATGACGGTGCTTTGGAGATGGAGATCAAAGGCACAAGATGATGATGGCCATATGATGTCACTTATATTGATTGCATGTGATGTTTATCCTTTATGCATCTTATTTTGCTTACATCGACGGTAGCATTATAAGATGATCTCTCACTAAATTTCAAGGTATAAGTGTTCTCCCTGAGTATGCACCGTTGTGAAAGTTCATCATGCTGAGACACCACGTGATGATCGGGTGTGATAAGCTCTACGTTCACATACAACGGGTGCAAGCCAGTTTTGCACACGCAGAAGACTCGGGTTAAACTTGACGAGCCTAGCATATGCAGATATGGCCTTGGAACACTGAGACCGAAAGGTCTAGCATGAATCATATAGTAGATATGATCAACATAGTGATGTTCACCATTGAAAACTACTCCATCTCACGTGATGATCGGACATGGTTTAGTTGATATGGATCACGTGATCACTTAGATGATTAGAGGGATGTCTATCGAAGTGGGAGTTCTTAAATAATTTAATTAATTGACCTTTAATTTATCATGAACTTAGTCCTGGTAGTATTAGCGTATCTATGTTGTAGATCAATAGCTCGCGATGTAGCTCCCCGTTTATTTTTTATATGTTCCTAGAGAAATATAATTTGAAAGATGATAGTAGCAATGATGCGAACTTGGTCCATGATCTGAGGATTATCCTCATTGCTGCATAGAAGAATTATGTCCTTGATGCACCGCTAGGTGACAGACCTATTGCAGGAGCAGATGCACACGTTATGAACGTTTGACAAAGCTCGATATGATGACTACTTAATAGTTTAGTGCACCATGCTTTACAACTTAGAACCGGGACTTCAAAAACGTTTTGAACGCCACAAAGCATATAAGATGTTCTAAGAGTTGAAATTGGTATTTCATACTCATGCCCGTGTCGAGAGGTGTGAGACCTCTGACACTACTTTGCCTACAAGATGGAGGAGAGTAGCTCAATCAGTAAGCTTGTGCTCAGATTGTCTGGGTACTACAATTGCTTGAATCAAGTGGGAGTTAATCTATCAGATAAGATAGTAATTGACAAAGTTCTCTAGTTACTAGAACTTAGTGATGAACTATAATATGCAAGGGATGACGAAAGTAATTCCAAGCTCTTCGCGATGCTGAAATCAGCGAAGGTAGAAATCAAGAAATAACATCAAGAGTTGATGGTTAACAAGACCACTAGTTTCAAGAAAAGGGCAAAAGGAAAGAAATAGGAACTTCAAAGAAGAATAGCAAGTAAGTTGCTGCTCCCATGAAGAAGCCCAAAGCTAGACCCAAGACTGGAACTAAGTGCTTCTACTTCAAAGGAAATGGTCACTGGAAGTGGAACTGCCCTAGATACTTGGCGGATAAGAAGGATGGCAAAATGACCAAAGGTATATTTGATATACAAATTATTGATGTGTACTTTACTAGTGTTCATAGCAACCCCTGGGTATTTGATACCGGTTTAGTTGCTAAGATTAGTAACTTGAAACGGGAGTTGCAGAAAGAACTGAGACTAGTTAAGGGTGAAGTGATGATGTGTGTTGGAAGTGGTTCCAAGATTGATATGATCATCGTCGCACACTCCCTATACTCTCGGGATTAGTGTTGAAACCTAAATAAATATTATTTGGTGTTTGCGTTGAGCATGAATATGATTTGATCATGTTTATTGCAATACGGTTATTCATTTAAAGTCAGAGAATAATTGTTGTTCTGTTTACATGAATAAAACCTTCGATGGTCATACCCAATGAAAATAGTTTGTTGGATCTCGATCATAGTGATACACATATTCATAATATTGATGCCAAAAGATGCAAAGTTGACAATGATAGTGCAACATATTTGTGGCACTGCCGTTTAGGTCATACTGGTGTAAAGCGCATGAAGAAACTCCATGCTGATGGGCTTTTGGAATCACTTGATTATGAATCACTTGATGCTTGTGAACCATTCCTCATGGGCAAGATGACTAAGACTCTGTTCTCCGGAACCATGGAGAGAGCAGCTGACTTGTTGGAAATAATACATACTGATGTATGCGATCCAATGAGTGTTGAAGCTCGCGGCAGGTATCGTTATTTTCTGACCTTCACAGATGATTTGAGCAGATATGGGTATATCTACTTGATGAAACATAAGTCTGAAACATTTGAAAAGTTCAAAGAATTTCAGAGTGAAGTGGAAAATCATCCTAACAAGAAAAAAAATTCTACGATCTCATCGCGGAGACGAACATTTGAGTTACAAGTTTGGTATTCAGTTGAAACGATGTGGAATAGTTTTGCAACTCACGCCACCTGGAACACCACAACATAATGGTGTGTCAGAACGTCATAACCATACTTTATTAGATATGGTGCGATCTATGATGTCTCTTACCGATTTATCACTATTGTTTTGGGGTTATGCATTAGAGACAGCTGCATTCACGTTAAATAGGGCACCATCTAAAATCCATTGAGACGACACCATATGAACTGTGGTTTGGCAAGAAACCTAAGCTGTCGTTTCTTAAAAGTTTGGGGCGGTGATGCTTATGTGAAAAAGTTTCAACTGATAAGCTCGAACCCAAATCGGAGAAATGTATCTTCATAGGATACCCAAAGGAAACTATTGGGTACACCTTCTATCACATATCCGAAGGCAAGATATTCGTTGTTAAAATGGATACTTTCTAGAGAAGGAGTTTCTCGTGAAAGAAGTGAGTGGGAGGAAAGTAGAACTTGATGAGGTAATTGTACCTTCTCTCGAATTGGAAAGTAGCTCATCACTGAAATCAGTTCCAGTGATGCCTACACCAATTAGTGAGGAAGTTAATGATGATGATCATGAAACTTCAGATCAAGTTACAACCGAACATTTTAGGCCAACCAGAGTACAATCCGCGCCAGAGTGGTACGTAATCCTGTTCTGGAAGTCATATTACTTGACCATGACGAACCTACGAACTATGAGGAAGCGATGATGAGCCCAGATTCCGCGAAATGGCTTGAGGCCATGAAATCTGAGATGGGATCCATGTATGAGAACAAAGTATGGACTTTGGTTGACTTGCCCGATGATCGGCAAGCAATAGAGAATAAATGGATCTTTAGTTTGTCCGATTCATGTTAGAAATTGCCGCATTTTATGAAATTTGGCAAATGGATGTCAAACCTGCATTCCTTAATGTATTTGTTAAAGAAGAGTTGTATGTGATGCAACCAGAAGGTTTTGTCAATCCTAAAGGTGCTAACAAAGTGTGCAAGCTCCAGCAATCCATCTATGGACTAGTGCAAGCATCTCGGAGTTGGAATATATGCTCTGATGAGTTGATCAAAGCATATAGATTTATACAGACTTGCGGTGAAGCCTATATTTACAAGAAAGTGAGTGGGAGCACTACAATTTTCTGATTAATATATGTGAAAGACATATTGTTGATCGGAAATGATGTAGAATTTTTCTGGAAAGCATAAAGGAATGTTTGAAAGGAGTTTTTCAAAGAAAGACCTCGGTAAAGCTGCTTACATATTGAGCATCAAGATCTATAGCGATAGATCAAAACGCTTGATAAGTTTTTTCAATGAGTACATACCTTGACAAGATTTTGAAGTAGTTCAAAATGGAACAGTCAAAGAAGGAGTTCTTGCCTGTGTTGCAAGGTATGAAGTTGAGTAAGACTCAAAACCCGACCACGGCAAAAAATAGAAAGAGAATGAAAGTCATTCCCTATGCCTCAGTCATAGGTTCTATGAAGTATGCCATGCTGAATACCAGACCTATTGTGTACCTCACCATGTGTTTGGCAAAGGAGCACAATAGTGATCCAGGAGTAGATCACTGGACAGCGGTCAAAATTATCCTTAGAAGACTAAGGAAATATTTCTCGGTTATGGATGTAACAAAGGGTTCGTCATAAAGAGTTACGTTGATGCAAGCTTTTATACCGATCCAGATTACTCTGCGTCTCAATTTGGATACATATTGAAAGTGGGAGCAATTAGCTAGAGTAGCTCCGTACAGAGCATTGTAGACATAGAAATTTGCGAAATACTTACGGATCTGAATATGGCAGACCCGTAGACTAAAAACTTCTCTCACAAGCAAAACATGATCACACCTGAGTACTCTTTGGGTGTTAATCACATAGTGATGTGAACTAGATTATTGACTCTAGTAAACCCTTTTGGGTGTTGGTCACATGGTGATGTGAAATATTGGTGTTAAATCACATGGCGGTGTGAACTAGATTATTGACTCTAGTGCAAGTGGGAGACTGAAGGAAATATGCCATAGAGGCAATAATAAAGTTCTTATTTATATTTCCTTATATCATGATAAGTGTTTATTATTCATGCTAGAATTGTATTAACCGGAAACTTAGTACATGTGTGGATACATAGACAAACAGAGTGTCACTAGTATGCCTCTACTTGACTAGTGTCGTGGGAACGATTCCGACAATCATAAGGGATAGGGTAACGGAGCATGATCTATCGAGATGCATATGGGTGACATGGTGGTTTTAGCGAGTTCGGGCCTCTCAAGGTGGAGATAACAACCCTACGTCTCGTGCTCCGGAGAGGCTTTGTTTTATCTTAGTATGTATCCAGAGATTACAATGTGTGTGAGAGAGGAACGGATCCCCATGCCTGAGCTAAGTCCAGAGACTAGAGAGGGAGAGATGGAAGAAAAAAGCCCCCCAAGTCTAGTGGTGGGGTGGCTTATATAGAGTGCGCCACCCCCTCACCTCCTATGTTACAAAGTGGGGCATGAATGCCATAATGCCAGCCCACTACCAAGCCCTCACCATGAGAACAATGTCAACTGCTTTGTTGCCTGTTGGTCTTCGTATATCCGAGTGAGTCGTATGGTCGAGTGGTGAACTGTCATCCGAGTGGATAGTATGTTGCTTGTCCGAGTGGATAGTATGCTGTATGAAATTTATCTGGACCTACATGTTGTGTGGACCCCATGCTTTATGATACTTCGACCCTTCGTGGGCCTACCTGTTATGTGTATCCTCAACATTAGCCCCCGAATCGATTGCGATTTTGTAGAACGAGTTTGTGAAAGACACAACTTGGCCCGAGTGATTACGGAAATACTCGGTACCTTTCATCGTACTTTCAGACAACCAAGGTTTGAACAAAATCTCAATGGATTCCGGCACTGCGCTTCTGACTGATCTGGGGTAAGTGCCCGCGAGGAGCAACTTGGTGACATTCGATCATCTCTCGGAAGAGGTTAACTCGTGATCAGAATATGGATGTCTCATTAAATCTAGGAAACAAGATCGACGCATGGACTGCTCTCTCGGTGAGATGCCATTCTTATCCTGGAGGAACGTCAATACGAGTCGGCTCTAGATCCAAAATTATGAGTTTCACGCTTTGAGTCCTAGAAGAAGGCTCAAAACAGGTCCACGGAGGAGCCTTAAACTCACCTTATAGCAATTTTTTTGGAGTGATTTGGTGTTGGTCCTGCATCGGGTAACTGATTACTCGGAATTTCTTCACGCTTGGAACGTGTCTTTTTTTGTTGTTTGGCCGTCACTTGGACCGGGCAGACCGTTCCGAGTGGATACCATTCCAGTGGGGGCACGCTGAGTGCACCCACTGGGTGTAGTCCCCGAGACCGCCGTCGACTGCGGGCAGTCGACGGGAGTCTTAGAGCCTATCTTTTTTTTGTTGTTTGGCCGTCACTCGGACCGGGCGGACCGTTTCGAGTGGATACCATTCCAGTGGGGGCACGCTGAGTGCACCCACTGGGTGTAGTCCCCAAGACTACAGTCAACTGCGGGCAGTCGGCAGGAGTCTTAGAGCCTGTCTTTTTTGTTGTTGTTCATCACTCGGACTAGTCACGCCATACCGAGTGGAGATTACTCCAGTGGGGGCACGCTTAGTGCACCCACTGGGTGTAGTCCCTGAGACCGCCATCGATTGCGGGCAGTAGGCGGGGGTCTGAGAGAACTAAAACTCTTTTTAGCTAGTACTGATCGAACTTGTTCTTCTCTCGGATTGGTTTCTGTTTGCTTGATACAGCTTCTGAAGAGGAATCAGTAGTCGACCAGTTGGACGATCCTTGAGCAGCATTGATCAGCTCATCAGCAAGGCCCTCAGCAATGGTCTTGACGTTGCTGTCTCAGCTCACCAGCAAGGTACTCAACAATGGTCTTGACGTTCCTGTTAACCGTCTACTTTGGCGCCAGCCGTTGGATGTGCCTTTGACAGTGCGCACAATCTCGTCCTTCTTCTTGACGGTACAACTTTGAAGTGGTGGTCGTGGCCGGCCCGCACTTTGCTAAGCCCCCGAATGGGAGGATTGCTCACCACTCGGTAAGATTTTTCAAACTTAGGCGAGTACTGGACTGCAGCTAAGCCCCCGAGTGGAAGGATTGCTCACCACTCGGTAGGATTTTTTCTTTGACTTAGGCGAAACGGATTCGCAACTAAGGCACCCGCTGGGGGATTTTAGAACATGTAAAAAATGAACAACAATCATTTGGAAGACTGTAAAATCATGTCTTTTGATAATCAAACTAAAGGGTACTTCTTTCTGAGTTCTCTTCCAGTGGGGGCATGCTGAGTACACCCACTGGGTGTAGTCCCCGAGCCTCTATCGGGCTAAATGAGTTTGGCAGAGGTTTTAAGTCTCCCGGTAAACCTCCATGCAGTTGGCACGGTAAATATCTTTGTCTGGAATTGAATCAATCGGATGGATGCGTAGCGAGGTGGTTGTACGAACGAAGTTCGACGAGTAAGGCCGCCTGTATGATTCAGTGATGGCGCTTCATTTTTACCCTTTTGCATGAAAGGGGTATTTATCCAAGTGGGCGTGCTTCCCGACTGATCGGGGTATGTTGACTGCAAGGAAAAACTTGGTGGCACTTGTATGTCTCCCGGAGGAGATAGACTAGTGGTCTGACATGGACGTGCCATGAAACCCGAGTGATGAGGCTAGTGTGTGGACTGACTCTCCAGAGAGAGGCCACTCATTATCCCGGAGGAAAACCAACACATGCCATCTCTGAGTCCAAGTTTGTGAAACTAATGCCTTGGAGCCTAGGATAGGGCCAAGTGTATCCGTAGAGGAGCGTTGTTTTCACCCTTTTGCAGTCCTGAAGATGACTTTAGGTAATGATTTGGGTGATCGTCTGAATGGACAGTACTACCCTTATAGGTTTCTGGCAGACCAAGCAAGTATGGTCAGAAAGATATTCCTGATGTGATCAATGGGTTGATTGAATGGGCGTAACCCCTGAGGGCGGCATGTCCAACGGCTGTGCGTAGCCCTGAGTGATGCTCGAAAGAGGCAAGCGGCAAGCTTGCTACAGAGTGTGATATGAGGTTTGATCATATGAGTAACTTGGACATTCCCGTGTTGGGGGTGTAGAGGTAAAGACATGTCCAACTAATGGTGACGCGCGAGGCGGACGAGGGGCGATGATGTGTACAACCGAGTGACGACGTGCGGGGCGGCCAAATGGGGAAGACGTGCACAACCGAGTGGTGTGGTGCGGGACAGCCGAGTGAGGATGTGCAAGGTGGCTGAGTGACATATTGCGTGTCCAACCAAGTGGCTGAAATGGTCTTCGAAGGAGTTAGCCAGATGCTTTCAAAGCTAATGTAGCGATGAGGTCGGTGTAGTTTGGTTGCGACACAACAAGACCAGTATGACAACTGAGTCTGAATAAGAATGAAGATGGCGTGCAGAGCGTCTGGGTGATTATAAAACTTGTCAAAGTGGCGGATCGAATGCACTTGTTGAAGTGAAGGATCTGACTGGTGATGAAGTACTCTACCACTCAGGAGAGTGTCATTCCAAATGAGATGCAGCCCCCGAGCGTACTACAGGCTTCGACAACGGACATGTCAGAATACGAAATATAGTTTTGAATGGATGATTTGCAATTCATCGAATCAGACTCGGGTAAGTATGAGGAGAAGCTTCCGAGTGATGCTCGAAAGAGGCAAACTCGCAAAAGAGTAAAGTGTGGAATTTGATTATAAAAGGGACTTATCTATCTCATGCCTGACGAGGTCTATATCACTGATACGATGAAGAGGATTCCAAAGAGGGGTTGGCCGGATGTGTTTGAAGTCAACAGAGCGAAAAGGTCGATCTTGTGGTGCGCTGGGACCGGTATGGTGACCGAGTCCAAGCAGCGATGAAGTTGTCGCATAGGGCCGTCGAGTGATCGCGTAACTTGTGTAAAAAATGGCACAAGCCGACGAAATACTTTCTCGAGGAAATTTGATGTGTGCTGAATAAATTGTGTGAATAACACCCATAGACACCCGCCGGGAGTGCAAGGGGCTTGCTGGTTAACCAGCAAGAGTCTGAAAGAGCGAAGGATCCGTTCGAACTTGTCAAAGTGTTGGCTCAAATAAAACGGAAGTGTAGTGTTTCGATTGAGCTGCAGCCCCGGAGGACCAATGCAAACTCGAAATGAAGAACACATGGTGTTCGTGAATGATGTATGCGAAAAAATGAAAGTTGGACTCGGGTGAAAATAAGAAGCCGAGCGTAGAGGTACACTTGGTGGCGTGGCCTCCGAGTGAATGTGATGTGTGAATAACAGGATACTCGGGAACGCGGAAATAACAGAATGTAGTGCATGTAAAATGACTTAGCTGTCTGAAGGTGCGCGAGTGGCCGAGTGGTGATGAGGTGACCAACCGATGGCGACGCGCGGGGCGGCCGAGTGTTGATGAGGTGAGCAACCGAGTGGAAACGTGCGAGGTGGCCGAGTGGTGATGAGGTGACCAAACCGATGGCGACGCGCGGGGCGGCCGAGTGGTGATGAGGTGACCAACCGAAGGCGACGCGCGGGACGGCCGAGTGGTGATGAGGTGAC
>NC_041393.1:228790142-228800601 GCF_002162155.2 Triticum dicoccoides | reverse complement strand
GATGCGCGCGGGGCGTCCGGGTGATGTAGACGTGTGCCATGGAGTGATGATGTCGGGGGCGTCCGAGTGATGTAGACGCGTCCCGCAGAGTGGCGACGTGTGGGGCGTCCGGACGATGTAGACGTGTGCCGCGGAGTGACGATGCGCGGGCTGTCCGGGCGATGTAGATGTGTGCCGCGGAGTGACGATGTGCGGGCCGTCCGAGTGATGTAGAGGCGTGTGAGTGAAGTAGACTCGTCCCGAGGAGTGACGACGCACGAGGCGTCCGAGTGAAGTAGACGTGTCCCGCGGCGTCCCGCGGAGTGGCGACGCCCGAGGTGTCCGAGTGAATTTGGGTCCGTTGCCGAGTGAACTTGAGTCTGTGTCCGAATGGATTCATCTGTCTGCAACTCTGACCGAATCTGGTTCGCAGCTGTCCAATTGAAGATCCATCGGGTGACCCTGCAAGTTAGCACTAGCAAATACGGCCATGAAGTTGAAGGCTAGCTAGTCATACATGCATGCATGCACGAATTAACTGGTGCGGAATCTGTGGAAGCCGTGGAAACGGCCTGGTTCTGGCCGCAGCAATTAAGTGGCGTTAGTAATTCCCGTCAATTGGCTGGTTAATAAGGCGATTACCTTAACAAAGCGATCGATCCATGCTTGAAGGAATTATGAGACCGACGTTAATTAGGCATGCTCTTAATGATTGCCGGTGCAGCCGCGTTACCTGCGTACATGTGGGAGTTGTCCTTCCGTTCCTTTTTTCCTGCATGCAGTTATCGCTCATTAAATGGCATACGTTATGCATGCACTTACCATACATTTATTCCCTCAATCCCGCACGGCCGTCGCTTGAGGTTCGAGGCTGTTTCGAAGGTTGCCGCCGCAGCGCGCCTCCACCATAGAGACCGTCGCAGGCGACTGTCACCGGAGGTAATAGCGCTGCGCGCCTGCACCGCCACCGCGGAGGTCGCTGCGAATACAGTCCAGTCGGCTCATAGCCCAAGATCGCCTCTGCGGCGTGAGGGACGTGGGGGTCGACGTGATCAGTATGATGACCGATTCGATCGCGATGATCGGCGTCGAGTGCCCACTCCTCCCCCAAGGGGTGGGTCTTACGCCCCTCGATAGCAAGATGATAGACACCAGCTCAGCGTTGGGCGGAGAGCTCCGGTCGACACCAGGGAACCAGGCTTTGACGTGAGATCCATTATCGTGCAAGGTTTGGTCGACCGGAACAGAGCTCACCGACAAGGCCACGACAGAGATGTGCCCACTAGCAGCCGAGTTCATGTTTCAGGACCAGAGTGTTTTAGCAGAGCCATCAGAGCCGCAGTGATCCCTCCCAACTTCAGGTTGGCGACGGGGGTGAGTAAGTTCACTAATGAGTCCAAGCCCGATACTTGGATTGAGGACTACCGAGTGGCTGTACATATTGGCGGTGGCAATGATGAGGTGGCCATGAAACACCTACCGCTTATGTTGGAAGGTTCGGCCAGAGCCTGGTTGAATCAGTTGGCTCCTAGCAGCATTTACACTTGGGAAGATCTTGCCCGAGTGTTCGTCAGGACATTTGAGGGAACTTGCAAGGGACCAGCAGGACTGACAGAGCTGCAGGTCTGCGTGCAAAAGTCGAATGAGACCCTGAGAGATTACATCCAGAGGTGGATCACATTGCATCATACGGTGGAGAACGTATCTGATCATCAAGCAGTCTGTGCCTTCAAGGAAGGCGTTAAGAACAGAGAGTTAAGTTTGAAGTTTGGTCGGACCGTGTTGGGGAACGTAGTAATTTCAAAAAAATTCCTACGCACACGCAAGATCATGGTGATGCATAGCAACGAGAGGGGAGAGTGTTGTCTACGTACCCTCGTAGACCGAAGCGGAAGCATTGACGCAACGTAGAGGAAGTAGTCGTACGTCTTCCCGGTCCAACCGATCCAAGCACCGTTACTCCGGCACCTCCGAGTTCTTGACACACGTACAGCTCTTTGACGCACCCCGAACTCCGATCCAGCAGAGGTATGGGGAGGAGTTCCATCAGCACGATGGCGTGGTGACGATCTTGATGTTCAACTGTCGCAGGGCTTCGCCTAAGCACCGCTACAATATGACCAAGGTGTAATATCGTGGAGGGGGGCACCGCACACGGCTAAGGAACGATCACGATGATCAACTTGTGTGTCTATGGGGTGCCCCCCGCCCCCGTATATTAAGGAGGGAGGGAGGAGGGGGCCGGCCTAAGGGGGAGGCGCACCCTAGGAGGGGGAAACCTACTCCAAGTAGGTTTCCCCCTTCTTTTCCTAATCCAAGAAGGAGGGGGAAGGAAGGAGTAGGAGAGGGGGAAGGCAAGGGGGGTGCCGCCCCCCCCCCCTTCCTTGTCCTATTCGGACTCAAGGGGAGGGGGCGCGCCACTTGCCCTGGCCGGCCCCTCTCTTTCTCCAATAGGGCCCATCAAGGCCCATTACTTCCCGGGGGGTTCCGGTAACCCTTCGGTACTCCGGTTTTTCTCCAAAAACTCCCGAAACCATTCCAGTGTCCGAATATAGTCATCCAATATATCAATCTTTATGTCTCGACCATTTCGGGACTCCTCGTCATGTCCGTGATCACATCCGGGACTCCGAACAACCTTCGGTACATCAAAATACATAAACTCATAATGAAACTGTCATCGAAACCTTAAGCGTGCGGACCCTACGGTTCGAGAACAATGTAGACATGACCGAGACACGTCTCCGGTCAATAACCAATAGCGGGACCTGGATGCCCATATTGGTTCCTACATATTCTACGAAGATCTTTATCGGTCAAACCGCATAACAACATATGTTGTTCCCTTTGTGTTACTTGCCCGAGATTCGATCGTCGGTATCCAATACCTAGTTCAATCTCGTTACCGGCAAGTCTCTTTACTCGTTACGTAATGCATCATCCCGTAACCAACTCATTGGTCACATTGCTTGCAAGGCTTAAGTGATGTGCATTACCGAGAGGGCCCAGAGATACCTCTCCGACATTCGGAGTGACAAATCCTAATCTCAAAATACGCCAACTCAACAAGTACCTTTGGAGACACCTGTAGAGCACCTTTATAATCACCCAGTTACGTTGTGACGTTTGGTAGCACACAAAGTGTTCCTCCGGTAAACGGGAGTTGCATAATCTCATAGTCATAGGAACATGTATAAGTCATGAAGGAAGCAATAGCAACATACTAAACGATCGGGTGCTAAGCTAACGAAATGGGTCATGTCAATCAGATCATTCAACTAATGATGTGATCTTGTTAATCAAATAACAACTCCTTATTCATGGTTAGGAAACATAACCATATTTGATTAACAAGCTAGTCAAGTAGAGGCATACTAGTGGCACTCTGTTTGTCTATATATTCACACATGTATTATGTTTCCGGTTAATACAATTCTAGCATGAATAATAAACATTTATCATGATATAAGGAAATAAATAATAACTTTATTATTGCCTCTAGGGCATATTTCCTTCAGTCTCCCACTTGCACTAGAGTCAATAATCTAGATTACATAGTAATGATTCTAACACCCATGGAGTCTTGGTGTTGATCATGTTTTGCTCGTGGAAGAGGCTTAGTCAACGGGTCTGCAACATTCAGATCCGTATGTATCTTGCAAATCTCTATGTCTCCCACCTGGACTAGATCCCGGATGGAATTGAAGCGTCTCTTGATGTGCTTGGTTCTTTTGTGAAATCTGGATTCCTTTGCTAAGGCAATCGCTCCAGTATTGTCACAAAAGATTCTCATTGGACCCGATGCACTAGGTATGACACCTAGATCGGATATCAACTCCTTCATCCAGACTCCTTCATTGGCTGCTTCCGAAGCAGCTATGTATTCCGCTTCACACGTAGATCCCGCCACGACGCTTTGCTTTGAACTGCACCAACTGACAGCTCCACCATTTAATGTAAACACGTATCCGGTTTGTGATTTAGAATCATCCGGATCAGTGTCAAAGCTTGCATCAACGTAACCATTTACGATGAGCTCTTTGTCACCTCCATATACGAGAAACATATCCTTAGTCCTTTTCAGGTACTTCAGGATGTTCTTGACCGCTGTCCAGTGATCCACTCCTGGATTACTTTGGTACCTCCCTGCTAAATTTATAGCAAGGCACACATCAGGTCTGGTACACAGCATTGCATACATGATAGAGCCTATGGCTGAAGCATAGGGAACATTTTTCATTTTCTCTCTATCTTCTGCAGTGGTCGGGCTTTGAGTCTTACTCAACTTCACACCTTGCAATACAGGCAAGAACCCTTTTTTTGCTTGATCCATTTTGAACTTCTTCAAAACTTTGTCAAGGTATGTGCTTTGTGAAAGTCCAATTAAGCGTTTTGATCTATCTCTATAGATCTTAATGCCCAATATGTAAGCAGCTTCACCGAGGTCTTTCATTGAAAAACTTCTGTTCAAGTATCCCTTTATACTATCCAGAAATTCTATATCATTTCCAATCAATAATATGTCATCCACATATAATATTAGAAATGCTACATAGCTCCCACTCACTTTCTTGTAAATACAGGCTTCTCCAAAAGTCTGTATAAACCCAAATGCTTTGATCACACTATCAAAACATTTATTCCAACTCCGAGAGGCTTGCACCAGTCCATAAATGGATCGCTGGAGCTTGCACACTTTGCTACCTCCCTTTGGATCGATAAAACCTTCTGGTTGCATCATATACAACTCTTCCTCCAGAAATCCATTTAGGAATGCAGTTTTTACATCCATTTGCCAAATTTCATAATCATAAAATGCGACAATTGCTAACATGATTTGGACAGACTTAAGCATCGCTACGGGTGAGAAGGTCTCATCGTAGTCAACCCCTTGAACTTGTCGAAAACCTTTTGCAACAAGTCGAGATTTGTAGACAGTAACATTACCGTCAGCTTCAGTCTTCTTCTTGAAGATCCATTTATTCTCAATTGCTTGCCGACCATCAGGCAAGTCAACCAAAGTCCATACTTTGTTCTCATACATGGATCCCATCTCAGATTTCATGGCTTCAAGCCATTTTGCGGAATCTGGGCTCACCATCGCTTCTTCATAGTTCGTAGGTTCATCATGATCTAGTAGCATGACTTCCAGAATAGGATTACCGTACCACTCTGGTGCGGATCTTACTCTGTTTGACCTACGAGGTTCTGTAGTAACTTGATCTGAAGTTCTATGATCATCATCATCAACTTCCTCACTAGTTGTTTTTGACGTCACAGAAACCGGTTCCTGTGATGTATTATTTTCCAACAAGGGAGTAGGTACAGTTACCTCATCAAGTTCTACTTTCCTCCCACTCACTTCTTTCGAGAGAAACTCCTTCTCTAGAAAGGATCCATTCTTAGCAACGAATGTCTTGCCTTCGGATCTGTGATAGAAGGTGTACCCAACTATCTCTTTTGGGTATCCTATGAAGACACATTTCTCCGATTTGGGTTCGAGCTTATCAGGTTGAAGCTTTTTCACATAAGCATCGCAGCCCCAAACTTTAAGAAACGACAACTTTGGTTTCTTGCCAAACCATAGTTCATAAGGTGTCGTCTCAACAGATTTTGATGGTGCCCTATTTAACGTGAATGTGGCTGTCTCTAAAGCATAACCCCAAAATGATAGCGGTAAATCTATAAGAGGCATCATAGATCGCACCATATCAAGTAAAGTACGATTACGATGTTCGGACACACCATTACGCTGTGGTGTTCCGGGTGGCGTGAGTTGCGAAACTATTCCACATTGTTTTAAGTGTAGACCAAACTCGTAACTCAAATATTCTCCTCCATGATCAGATCATAGAAACTTTATTTTCTTGTTACGATGATTTTCAACTTCACTCTGAAATTCTTTGAACTTTTCAAATGTTTCAGACTTATGCTTCATTAAGTAAATATACCCATATCTGCTTAAATCATCTGTGAAGGTGAGAAAATAATGATATCCGCCACGAGCCTCAACATTCATTGGACCACATACATCTGTATGTATGATTTCTAACAAATCTGTTGCTCTCTCCATAGTACCGGAGAACGGTGTTTTGGTCATCTTGCCCATGAGGCACGGTTCGCAAGTACCAAGTGATTCATAATCAAGTGGTTCCAAAATACCATCAGTATGGAGTTTCTTCATGCGCTTTACACCGATATGACCTAAACGGCAGAGCCACAAATAAGTTGCACTATCATTATCAACTCTGCATCTTTTGGCTTCAACACTATGAATATGTGTATCACTACTATCGAGATTCATCAAAAATAGACCACTCTTCAAGGGTGCATGACCATAAAAGATATTACTCATATAAATAGAACAACCATTATTCTCTGATTTAAATGAATAACCGTCTCGCATCAAACAAGATCCAGATATAATGTTCATGCTCAACGCTGGCACCAAATAACAATTATTTAGGTCTAATACTAATCCCGAAGGTAGATGTAGAGGTAGCGTGCCGACCGCGATCACATCGACTTTGGAACCATTTCCCACGCGCATCATCACCTCGTCCTTTGCCAGTGTTCGCTTAATCCGTAGTCCCTGTTTCGAGTTGGAAATATTAGCAACAGAACCAGTATCAAATACCCAGGTGCTACTGCGAGCTCTAGTAAGGTACACATCAATAACATGTATATCACATATACCTTTGTTCACCTTGCCATCCTTCTTATCCGCAAAATACTTGGGGCAGTTCCGCTTCCAGTGACCAGTCTGCTTGCAGTAGAAGCACTCAGTTTCAGGCTTAGGTCCAGACTTGGGTTTCTTCTCTTGAGCAGCAACTTGTTTGCTGTTCTTCTTGAAGTTCCCCTTCTTCTTCCCTTTTCCCTTTTTCTTGAAACTAGTGGTCTTGTTGACCATCAACACTTGATGCTCCTTCTTGATTTCTACCTCCGCAGCCTTTAGCATTGCGAAGAGCTCGGGAATCGTCTTATCCATCCCTTGCATATTATAGTTCATCACGAAGCTCTTGTAGCTTGGTGGAAGTGATTGGAGAATTCTGTCAATGACGCTATCATCCGGAAGAGTAACTCCCAGTTGAATTAAGTGATTACAATACCCAGACATCTTGAGTATGTGCTCACTGACAGAACTATTCTCCTCCATCTTGCAGCTATAGAACTTATTGGAGACTTCGTATCTCTCAATCCGGGCATTCTTCTGGAATATTAACTTCAACTCCTGGAACATCTCATATGCTCCATGACGTTCAAAACGTCGTTGAAGTCCCGGTTCTAAGCCGTAAAGCATGGCACATTGAACTATCAAGTAGTCATCAGCTTTGCTCTGCCAGACGTTCTTAACGTCGTCAGTTGCATCAGCAGCAGGCCTGGCACCCAGCGGTTCTTCCAGGACGTAATTTTTCTGTGCAGCAATGAGGATAATCCTCAAGTTACGGACCCAGTCCGCTTAGTTGCTACCATCATCTTTCAACTTAGCTTTCTCAAGGAACGCATTAAAATTCAACGGAACAACAGCACGGGCGATCTATCTACAATCAACATAGACAAGCAAGATACTATCAGGTACTAAGTTCATGATAAATTTAAGTTCAATTAATCATATTATTTAAGAACTCCCACTTAGACAGACATCTCTCTAGTCATCTAAGTGATCACGTGACCCAAATCAACTAAACCATAACCGATCATCACGTGAGATGGAGTAGTTTTCAATGTTGAACATCTTATGTTGATCATATCTACTATATGATTCACGCTCGACCTTTCGGTCTCCGTGTTCCGAGGCCATATCTGTATATGCTAGGCTCGTCAAGTTTAACCTGAGTATTCTGCGTGTGCAAAACTGGCTTGCACCCGTTGTAGATGGACGTAGAGCTTATCACAACCGATCATCACGTGGTGTTTGGGCACGACGAACTTTGGCAACGGTGCATACTCAGGGAGAACACTTCTTGATAATTTTTAGTGAGAGATCATCTTAAAATGCTACCGTCAATCAAAGCAAGATAAGATGCATAAAGGATAAACATCACATGCAATCAATATAAGTGATATGATATGGCCACCATCATCTTGTGCTTGTGATCTCCATCTCCGAAGCACCATTATGATCATCATTGTCACCGGCGCGACACATTGATCTCCATCGTAGCATCGTTGTCGTTTACGCCATCTATTGCTTCTACGACTATCGCTACCGCTTAGTGATAAAGTAAAGCAATTACAGGGCGTTTGCATTTCATACAATAAAGCAACAAGCATATGGCTCCTGCCAGTTGCCGATAACTTCGGTTACAAAACATGATCATCTCATACAATAAAATATAGCATCACGTCTTGGCCATATCACATCACAACATGCCCTGCAAAAACAAGTTAGACGTCCTCTACTTGGTTGTTGCAAGTTTTTACGTGGCTGCTACGGGCTTAAGCAAGAACCAATCTCACCTACGCATCAAAACCACAACGATAGTTTGTCAAGTTGATGCTGTTTTAACCTTCGCAAGGACCGGGCGTAGCCACACTCGGTTCAACTAAAATTGGAGAAACTGACACCCGCAAGATGCATAAGATCACCAAAACCCAAATTAATTAGGGACTATATATTAAGTGCATGTCCATATGTGGAAAATTTAGAATGGATTGCTCTGGATGTGATTATGCAGTGTAGTTTCCTTGAGATTTACTTCCTTGCTGCTAGGTCTAGTTTATTGCCTTAAGCCAGTCACCAACTAAGATTATTCGTTTATCCAGGAGTATCTGTCGGCTCCAAGCTAGTCAGCTAAGGTGGGTGTAGGTAGGAAGGTTAATTAGGTTCTATATGATGCTAGAGTTGGCATGAGCTAGCTTTGCGTGGTCTTGTAGTACGTACAAGAGTGATACGAGCGTCTTGCAAGCGATTTTTCTGTCGGGTGTGTGGAGAGAAGAGCGGAGAGAAGAAACCGTGGCAGACAACACAAACGCACCAGCCAAATAACGCGAGAAACACCAAAAGAGGCTGATGCAAGAGAGGAAGAAACAGCAAAAGAGAATTGCTATGTAAATTTTGGAATCCCGGCAAAACCGTACAAATGCCCAAATAGGCATTCATGACATTGCTTTTTTAAGGCTTTGCCTACTGCATTCTTGCACTTCTGTGATTTGACACGAAGAATAAAAATGCTTCCATGAGTTCCCACTAAAAAGTATAAATCTCCTTTTGAAGTACCTGATAAATTTATCATAACATAGGTGCTTTAGATTCAATTCAAATGGTGTAGTATTATTTTGATACACAATAATCTGACATGCAATTCACGAAGTACAAATTACTAGTAGTGCAATGGGAACTACTCCCTCCGTTTCTAAATACTTGTCTTTCTAGAGATTCCAACAAGTAACTACATACGGAGCAAAATGAGTGAATCTACTCTAAAATATGTCTATATACATCCGTATGTGGTATCCATTTGAAATCTCTAAAAAAACAAATATTTAGGAACGGAGGGAGTAGTGGTCAAGTTACATTTTGGACGGTATCAGTGTCCAAAACATTACATTTGTGTGAACCAGAGGGAGTACTTAGCTTGTCCAAGTGGAGGGTGCAAATTGCAACAAAATCGGAGAAAGCACCTGTACCATTTTATTTTAATGCATGTTCATATATCAGTGCGTTTTCTTTTGTAGTTTAAAAAATTGCATCTCTGTCCTTTTGGTTGCATGAACCATTCCTGCTTGTTTTTTCTCAACTCTTTCTAAAACTTGGTGTCCGTCCAGTAGCCAAGACTGCTCAACTCATCAGAGTGACCAACATTTAGGTTTTACTTTATGGATCATTCCTGCATAATAATTCATGCTTGAATTTGTTGTGCCTAATCCATCACTTTATTTCGTCCTGATAATGTGTTGATTTTGTGTGACGCCCGGATAATTAAGCTACAATAATTCCCTGCTAATGATGCCACGTCACCTCAGTTACTGTTGATAAACTCGCATCCGTTCAAAACCGATTCGGAAATTCAAATTTAAAATAAAGTCAAACTAGAAAAGTTTTCAAACATTAAAAAAAGTACAAACGGTGACAAATAAATCATAAGTGATTATGGTGGAGAAACCAACATTTTTAAAGTTTCCTAGTTGCCCTAAAATAACTAAAACATCAGTTGAAACAATTATTTAAATGCTTTTAAATAATAAACACATACAAATTGAGGTGCCAGACTGTTTATGGCAGAGGGATGTTTAGTGATACTAATATAGAAACTAATTTTATGTTTTGTAAAACTAAAATAAAATTAAGGTTAAGAGTAAACAGAAAGAAAAAAAAACAGAAAACAAATCTAACAAAAAAAAGAAGCAACCCCCCACTAGACCAGGCGGCCCAGCTCACAGGCCAGGCCGGCCCACCTGGCCCAGTCGGCCGACCCACCCCCCTCCATATCCCCACCAGGGGAAACCCTAACCCACTACTACCTTGCACCCCCCACTC
>NC_041393.1:228764175-228789939 GCF_002162155.2 Triticum dicoccoides | reverse complement strand
CCCCCGATCCAGATCGGGGCGACCACGCCCCCACCCCCCGTCGAAGCCACCGCGTCGCCCGTCGCCGTGCAGACCCCGCCGCCACCTTGCCGACACCGCACGGCGCTACCCCGTCATTGCTGGCCCGCCTCCTCAAACCTCCGCCCCGTGTGGATCCGGTCGGGGCAGCCGACGCCCACGTCGCCCCGACCCCTCGACGAACCCTGTCGGTCGCCGCCGCGGCCACCTCGTCACCGGAGCTCATCGTCGCCCGAAGCCGCCCCCTAAGCCGCCACCGCACACTGCCTTGGCCCGGCTCCGCCCCCGTCTCTCAACGCCATCGCCGGAGCTTCCTCGCCAGACCTCCCCGCCGGCCTGCTTCCTCCTCCTCGTCGGCGCCAACGCGCCTCGCCAACCCCTTCTCTCCAACGCTGTGAGCGACCCTTCCTCTCCTCTCTGCCCCACTCGGCGTGCCTCTCTCCGTCGCCGCTCACACGTTCGCCGAGCCCTGCCTGCAGTCACCCTGCGCTGGCCACGCCCAGCGCGCGCACGCCCCTGCCCCCCTCGACCCGCTCCAATCCCAGCTTGTCGCCGACCGCCACCACTGCTTGGCCCCGGCTCCGCTCGCTCCACCTAGACGAGCCGCGGCCACCCATCCGTCGCCTCCCCTGGTCGGCTTTGTGGTCGCCGGCGCCTGCGCTGCTGATCACGTCCGAGGCCAGCGCCCAGGCTCGCCCCATCGGGCGCTCGTGCCCGCGCCCGTGTGCCCGCATGCCCGACCCGATAGACCCCAGTGGCCCTATGACAATGGGGCCCCACTCCAAAACGTTTTTCTAAAAAAGCGAAATAAAAATAATTAATTAATTAATTAATTAATTAATTAATTAATAATTAAAATAGCTAATGAATTAATAAGTTAATTAATCATGTTTAATTAATCTAATTAAGTAGATAGTTTAACTAAACCCTAATTAGACTAATCAGTCAATGACGAATGGGACCCACACGTCAGTTGACCAGTCAACGCCTCTGTTGACTGCTGACGTCATGCTGACATCAGCGTGCACTGTTCTGGATAATGTTGAATTTAAAGAATTAAATAAATCCTAAAAATGAATTAAATCTTTTAAAATTAATATAAAATAAACCGTAGCTTAGATGGAAAAACTTTGTACATGAAAGTTACTCAGAACGACGAGACGAATCCGGATACGTAGCCCGTTCGTCCGCCGCACACCCCTAGCATATCGAACACGCAACTTGCCCCCTCCGGTACCTCTGCCCGAGAACGTGGAACCCCGGGGATACTTTCCTGGATGTTTCCCCCCTTCGCTGGTATCACCTACTACCGCTTTAGGGCACGCCTAGCATCACACATTGCTTTTTCATGCATCATTATGCATCTGTTTCCATTGTATTCATTGTTTCTTCCCCCTCTTCTTTCGCTAGACACCGAGACCGACGACGCTGCTACCCAGTACGACTACGGTGTTGACGACCCCTCTCTCTTGCCAGAGCAACCAGGCAAGCCCCCCCTTGATCACCAGATATCGCCTATTCTCCTCTATACTGCTTGCATTAGAGTAGTGTAGCATGTTACTGATTTTCGTTGATCCTATTCTGATGCATCGCCTGAAATTGTTGCTACATCTATTGATACCTTACCTGCAATCCTAAATGCTTAGTATAGGATGCTAGTTTATCATCATTGGCCCTACATTCTTGTCAGTCTGCCGTGCTATACTATTGGGCCGTGATCACTCGGGAGGTGATCACGGGTATATATTATACATATATAACATACTACAGATGGTGACTAAAGTCGGGTCCGCTCGAAGAGTACCCGCGAGTGATTCACGGATTGGGGGCTGAAAGGACCTTTGTCCCGACGGCCCTCTGTGTGGATCTATGTGGCGGAGCGACAGGGCAGGTTGAGACCACCTAGGCGAGAGGTGGGCCTGGCCCTGGTTGGCGTCCGCGGTTGCTTCATAATAACACGCTTAACGAGATCTTGGTATTTGATCTGAGTCTGGCCATTTGGTCTATATGCACTAACCAACTACGTGGGAAAGATATGGGCACTCGATGTTGTGGTATCAGCCGAAGCCTTCTAGACGTCAGCGACTGACCGGCGCGTGCCGGATTGGAACGTAAGCCTGCTCTTGTATTAAGGGGGCTAGTTCTGCTTTCGGCCGCCCACGCAACATGCAGGTGTGCAATGGGCGATGGGCCCAGACCCCTGCGCCATAGGAGTTAGACCGGCGTGCTGACCTCTCTGTTAGGCCTAGGTGGGGCTGCGACGTGTTGATCTTCTGAGGTCGGGCATGACCCAGGAAAGTGTGTCCGGCCAAATGGGATCAAGCGTGTTGGGTTATGTGGTGCACCCCTGCAGGGAAGTTTATCTATTCGAATAGCCGTGTCCCTCGATAAAAGGACGACCTGGAGTTGTACCTTGACCTTATGACAACTAGAACCGGATACTTAATAAAACACACCCAGACAAGTTTCACAGACAACCCAGTGATCGCTTTTCCACAGGGCGACGAGGGGAGGATCGCCGGGTAGGATTATGCTATGCGATGCTACTTGGAGGACTTCAATCTACTCTCTTCTATATGCTGCAAGACGGAGGCTGCCAGAAGCGTAGTCTTCGACAGGATTAGCTATCCCCCTCTTATTCTGGCATTCTGCAGTTCAGTCCACCGATATGGCCCTTTACACATATACCCATGCATATGTAGTGTAGCTCCTTGCTTGCGAGTACTTTGGATGAGTACTCACGGTCGCTTTCTCCCCCTTTTCCCCCTTTCCCTTCTACCTGGTTGCCGTAACCAAACGTTAGAGCCCAGGAGCCAGACGCCATCGTCGACGACGACTACTACACTAGAGGTGCCGACTACTACGTGCAGGCTGCTGACGACGACCAGGAGTAGTTAGGAGGATCCCAGGCAGGAGGCCTGCGCCTCTTTTAATCTGTATCCCAGTTTGTGTTAGCCATCTTATGGCAACTTGTTTAACTTATGTCTGTACTCAGATATTGTTGCTTCCGCTGACTCGTCTATGATCGAGCACTTGTATTCGAGCCCTCGAGGCCCCTGGCTTGTAATATGATGCTTGTATGATTTATTTATGTTTTTAGAGTTGTGTTGTGATATCTTCCCGTGAGTCCCTGATCTTGATCGTACACATTTGCGTGCATGATTAGTGTAGGATTGAATCGGGGGCGTCACATTTTGGGAACTTATTATTAGAATATGTAATCTTGAGAAGAAAGATAGAAGACAAAGTTTTCCAGATCTTTTTGGTAGCTATAATCTTAGAAAGAAAGATAGAAAATAAAATATTGTTGTGTGCATCTATAGATGCAGAGACCGCGGGCAGCGCCTCCTTTTTATGTAAAGAAGGTTAGCTCGAAAACTGAGACCAAATGTTTAGAGCTGAGGCTGTGACCCAGTGTTGAGATTTGGAGATACATCTGCGCGTCCCTTTTAACTAGCTGATTTGCTTGCTGCCTGTTTCGCAGTCTGCTACTGGCAGTGCTGCGCAGAAACTTATAAATGATGTGCCTTTGTGCAGCACTATAGCATTGGCACAGTGGAGTGTTTGAGAGGAGGATTCTCTCTTGACTTGGCTTCATCGCTAGTTTTCATGTCAAGGGCCGCTTTGAAACACAATAGGAAAATCAAATGTTTTTTTTACTGGAATGCAAGTGCAAAATTGCAATAACACGAGAAAATGGCCAATAATACTTATTTGGATGTAACATAGGGAAAAGAGAGTAAAGTTAAGTGCCTTGATCCTACTTGAATCGTCAGATCTTAAAAAATGGTTGCCATGGATGTTGACATTCTTATGGAATTGCAGCATCGGTAACCCCATAGGAATTTGGTAGCTCCATTTAATCCAAGCGGCATTTGTCCGAAGTTTCTATATTTCAAATAAGGCCTGATTAGTCAAAGTTGCCTTCTGTGTGGGCCATACCTCGTCCTTTAGGGGACTTGCTTTTAGAACAGTCATGGATTAATCTCTTGCCCAATGTCCTTGCTGTGCCAAGGATGGCTGAGGCTGTTGCTGAGCTCCAACTGGCTGGCTATAGACCGAGGGCAGCTGCCCTGGTGCTTCACTGAGATTTGGGTTCGGAGACCTCCCTCTTCTCCTCTGCCCTGGTGCTTCAGTGAGATTTGGGTTCCGAGACCTCCCTCTTATCCTCGAGCTGCTGAGCAATATTCCATTTGATTTTGTGTACATATATGTAATATCACATCAGGTACATGAATATGTACGACAGTTGAGCTCCTTATTTCATCAATATTTTTGTTATCAATTATTATATCCGTACAAAAATAAACAAGGTGATTTAAGCATAAAACACTGTTCCACCTTCCTTTCTCATTTGACCATCTTTGTCCTTAGGTAAACATCAGAAAATTAAGTTTTATTCACCAACCAATAGAACTGGATGTCTGAACTGATGGTGAAGGTTGGGCAATCCACTATACTTTGACACGACAACACCCCTCTCATGTGGCTTTCATGTGTAAACACGGGCAGAAAGGGGACAAACAAAATTTTAGTAAGTTTCATGCACCAACTTTAATTAGGAACTAAAAATCTGAAACTGTAGGGATGGTTACTTTGACAAAAATGACTATCTTAGCATTTAGCTAGTTAATTGGCAGCCTGACCATGAAAGTTGTTCAATAAAATAGTTGCATGGTAACATAACTTACTATGTTTTTTAAAAGGGTTAACTACTATAATGGTGAAGTGCTCGAGGATCTTGTACATAAAGGACAATGCTCATTATTTTACTCTGGTGGTTCGTGTTAACTGCTAACTTATCGGAAGCACCTCATGAGCTTTAAACCCGGATTGTTAACGATTTCCATTATGATGTTTTGTCTGCTTATATATTGTTATGATATGATCAGTGTGGGGACATTGATTTATATTTTAAAGATTAACACATGATGAGCTTGCTCTTTTGTGTGTGTAAATGAACTCACTGAACTATGTAATTTTCTATGTAATTTTCAGGAAGAAGAAGAATGGTTGATGATCCTAGTTGTATTTTTGGATGGACGGAACCAACCGAAGTATTGTGCTTGGAATACCATGGACACACTAGTTAAGTTGTCCATTCAGTAATAGTCCATATCAGAATGTTGCTATAATGACTTTTTCTGTTGAACATCTAGCCGTATTGGTTGATATCCTCGTTGTTAATTTATCTCTCCTCGACCGGGGAAGTGATATCTACTACTGCCATTCATGCTTTTTTGTTTTGGTTCTCTGCGTTTTCATGTCAGCACTTCATTTTTTTTAATCGTGAAACAGTAGGAGAGGCTCGTACTGAGGGGTGTATATTAATATAGGGGAAGCGCACTTTTGGCTCTGGGGGCGCACGCCCCTATATCCTGTCCGTCTGCAGGCGCTTTGAGATGTGCAGATAAAGTAGTGTTTTTTTAGATGTTCAAAAAAAGTACTCCCTCCGTTCATAAATATAAGTCTTTGTAGAGATTTCACTATGGACTACATACGAAGAAAAATGAGTAAATCTATACTTTTAAATGCATCTACATACATCCTTATGTGGTTCATAGTGAAATCTCTACAAAGACTTACATTTAGGAACGGAGGGAGTAGTGTTTTTAGTTAGAAGAGTCTTTATTCTTTACACAAATCAGCATATAGAGAAATACGGTTTCAGTTCAGGCAGCACAACGTCAGAGAAATAAATGCACAGTCAATCAAAAGCTGCACATTAATGCCTCGACTAATCAGTCAACATGCAAGCTTGCTCTTGCTTGCTGCTTGTCTTACAGGGTTAATGCCTCGACTAATAAATGACCTATTCCACTGCATGCGGCTCAATCCACTCTGTATTAAGGCTGTTTTTTTTGGAGTACGCAAATTACTACAAGATGACTATCACTTGCTGCGAACAACGAGCGTAGCAAGAACTCCACACTCAGACAAGTCCAAAGGACAACCATCAACAACACCACAACTACAAAGCAAAAGGGCTTGTCCAAATCAAAAAATGTCCCCGCATCTCAACCGTTGTCGATCACCTCCGAAGAACAACATCTCCCACTGAGCTTCTCTTGTCGACACACCATCCCCCCTTTGTGCCTAAAAGGAGGTGGCAAGAGGATGGCAGGATTTGATTCGTCCTGAGGAAGGCCCCATCTTGGATTCACCAGCAACGTTCGTACATTGCGCTGAAGAAGATCGATCATGGATGACAGTGATCGCTGGAGGAGTGCAACATAGACCTCCAAATCATATCTCCAAGCAAGATGCTCCCAACAGAGGGATGACGACGACGATGCCGCCATCGTGTCGATCCATCACCAAATCTAGGCTTTCGCCCGGATATACCTACCCACACCAAGTGAGCGAGGGAGATGGTGACACGCCTCGGCGACGCCTCCAAGGAGGAGAATGACACCCACGGGTGCCATCGCCGCCGGCCCGACAAGAACCAGACAAGATTTTCATCCGTATGGCCACACATCTCCACACCTCCGAGGTTTGAGGCATCACTGTCCATGAAGCCTCGCATCGCCGCCACCGTAGCCCCTTGCTGTCGAAATGGACCTCCAACGCCCCGCACAGTTGAGAGAACGTGGCCCAAACTCTACCAACAACCCAGGCGAGGAGCAACAACCTCCAACCACCTCGTGCAAGGACCAGAGTGTAACATCCCAAATTTTCAATTTGGAATGTTATACATTAGGTCATCATTGCATATCATATTTTTATTACATTTTGGCTTGATCCTAGAAATTCTACGCAACTCAAGGACCCACGGAGAGAGTTCGGAATTTCTTTATTTTCATATTTGAGTTTTCTCAAATTTTGAAAAGAGGATCGTTTGATTTTAATTATTTTCTCCTTGAATATTTCTTTTATGAAAATAAAAAATAGAGGATAAAATGACTTCCTCAAAATAAATAAATATTGGAGATTTAATATTAAAATCAAATAAGATTTTTATTCGGAGTTTTATCGCTATTTTATTTGAATTAGGAACAATATGCGTTTTTCAAAATTGCATTAGAGTCTCAAATAAATGTTCACCTTGTCCGATAGATTTTTAGAGGATGGGGAAAATTTATTTTAGGATTTTTGGAGTCCGTTTAGTATTTCTTTTCTTTCTTTTTCTGCATGTTGGAATAATTTTTTTTAAAAAACGAACCGACTCCGTGCCGTAACCGGCTAGGACTCCCAAGCCGGCCCCCTCTTATAAGCCGCCGCCCGTGACCCCCAGCCCACCTGAGCCCACCCGCGCCTAACCCTAACCCTAAGCCGCCGGATCCGCCGCCGCCGCGGACTTCGCCGCCGACGCCGCCTCCCGACGCCGCCGCCCCTCGCCGCCTCGCCGCCGACCATCGCCACCACCGCCGGACCAGCCGCTGCCTCGCCGGAGCCTCGCCGGAGGTAGCAACCGCCGCTGCCGCCGGTTTTCTTCGGAAAACCGTACTTTTTTAAGAACCCGCGGTTTATTTTTTATATAGATTGGTTTTATTTTTTTCAGTTTAGTTATTTAGCGAACGCCCGCTCATTCGTTCGCTTTAACGAACGATTTTCACCGTTTAGCCGCAGACAGCGAACGTTCGTTCGTTAGCCTGTTCGTCAGTTTTCTTTTTGCAGGGTTTTTCCGCGATTATTTTCGATCGCGATTTTTGACACGATTTTGTTTTAGTTTATCTTTTCGCTCGTTTATCGGAATCAGGCGATTCAAGCGCCTAGAGTTTCCTCTCGAAGCCCTCTTTCTGTTTAATCAACTTAAACAAGTTTTTGCTACTGTAAAATTTGACTTTAGTCCAGATTAGTAATCGAAGCTTGTTTCTTTCGCAGTTTGTGTTTCGTTGCTTCATTTGATTTGATTCTTTTTGCAAACCGGAGTTCTTAAGTTGAACTTTCTGGTTAGATCTTCGTACTTGAGTTTTACCCGTGCTTTCTTTGCTTGATTGCTTATTGTATGCTTGTTTGTTTGCGATAGTGTACCCGGAGTGCGAAGCGTGCTACTACGAGTCTCTAGGTTTCACGGATCATCAGCAAGGCAAGTAACACTTTGATCATACCTCTTTACTACCCAGTTTTATTACATTAGATCAATCCTCAAACAATTGCATGATTAGGATCTGATTAATATGTGGGTTTTGGAAAGTAGATGAGGTAGTACCTATTGTCCTGTTTATTACCAAACCTTTGGGAGTTACTTCTACGTTGCTTATATTGCTATGCTATGCTCGTAGACGTGGATTGGGTGAGTGTATCAATGACAGATATGAGTATTGTTAATTAATGGTTAACTTAAGGTGGCTACTTTAATACACATCTGGGTGGATTGAGGCACCTGGGGAACCCAGTGTTGCTTGTATTTTTGGAAATCCCGGGGTACCGTGTGATTCTCCTATGGTCTGCCACCCAGACTCAAATGGATCATAAGATTGTTCATGCTAGAAACTTCCGTGTGCAGCCACATGCCATTATGGGCTCTGGCATAGTTGAGTAAGTTGTGGGAAACCTTTTCATGATGGGCTAGCAGATGTAGGGGATTGTAGGTGTACCGACCTATCTATCAGTTAAGGGGACCTCTTCGGAAAGACTGTGTCTCGGTCATCCGTTTCTCAAACATCATGTAGTGCAAGAAATCCAACGGAGGAGATCGAGTCTTGTGGGGAAAAGTGCGCAAACCTCTGTGTACAAACTAATCATGGTTAACCGTGTCCCCGGTTATGGACATCTTGAGTATCTAGTTCTTGGATTATCATGTGGATCGCATCACTTTTAGTATAATTTGATTGGGTTTAATGATGATGCTTAATTGGGATTGAGTTGGGTGAACCTTCTCAATGTTTAACAACCACCATGATAGTTAAATAAAATTTATTCCTTTGTTGCAGGGAAAAATTGGCTTTCCGCAAAACATATTAACCATACAGCCTCCACCAGCCAAATATGCATGTAGTGATAGTTATTATTCTGTTCATTAATCTTGTGTTACCTTGCCAGCATATTCCATGTGCTGACCCGTTTTCAGGCTGCAACGTTCATGTTGCAGACTTTTCAGACGACGAGTAAGGTGCCTTAGGTCGTGGTCTTTCACTCATATCTTCCAAGCCTTCCGTTATTATCGTATTAGATGGCCTTAAGCCATATTTATTGTAATAAGTTCTCTTTTGAGACATTCGATGTAATAAGTGTGTGATTCCTACTCTGTTATAAATCCTCAAGTATTGTGCGTGTCAGCATTACCGATCCAGGGATGACACCGATGCACAGAGATCAGACTGTTTGAGGTCTAGTCGCTACACAGAGCCACCGCGACGGCCGTTAGCCGCTCCAGGGGACAGTCATGCAACGAACCAACCCCTCAGGCCCAGATCAAAATCCAGATCTGACCCGCCCCATCTTGCAGCAACACCAGCGCCGACTCCACCAGAAAAGCACCACCACACGCTCACAGACGCGGAGGCCTTGAGTCCTTACCTTCATAAAATAAGTGTTGCTCAAAATGGTTGGTTAACTTAAGCGTGTATGGTTATTGTCGAGAAAAGAGACCTTAGAATGTGGTGGTTAAAGATTCTAAAAATATGCAAAGGATGAGGGTTTCTGGTTGCGTGATCTTGCTAATGCAGACAAAGCTAAATCCCTGTATGCTTCAATCTGCAGATTCTACTGAAGTGGAGGATGTTGCACACGATCGTTTGTAGACTCAGAAGAATGATGTCCCACGAGAGATCATTGAAGTGCCAATAAAAGCTCTCGATTTCATTCCTAACTTGTTTGATGACACTGAAGGAATGGATGAATTAGTAGTAGATCCTCACAGTCCAGAATATACTGGTCCACCTCCACTTGTTGATAGAGAAGCCAAGGAGAACACTTGCTCAGTAGAACCTACTAAAGAAGACAAGGGGAGAGCTCAGAGCAGTGATATTACTGATGATGAGGCAGTGCATATGAACTCTGTTGCATCGCTCGAGGACTGCTTGACACTTCTTTGCTATTGTCCAATTGGATGGAAATGTGGTAACTGTTCCAAGGTTGTTGAGCTGCCGAGAACAAATGGAAGTGAAAATGGTCAACCGATGATAGCAAGTACCAATGTAAACCCAACAGTTGAAGGAGACCAGACTGAATTATCAGACAGGAAAACATGCCCAAGTGAGCGATCTAATGATTTGAATAGCTTGTCGGTACATTACACCTCTCCAAGTAGACAAACACATGGTTCAGATGCACATCACCAAGTTATTCTTTCTGAAGACAGAATTAGTGAAGAAATCACTTCAGGGATGAGCTATGATGAAAAGAACTCGGCCTCTTGCAGCACTACCAATAAAAAATCTGAAAGTCACGAAGTTGTTCAGGAAGCTGCACCTACTTCCTTTCCAACTGATAAGCAGACTGACCTGCTGAGTGCCCAGGATACTCAGGATACCAGCGACCAAAATCTAGGCAGTGGGAAGCAGGTAAAGTTGGATGATCATAGTGCACAACAAGTGGAAGAAAACCGAATTGAGCAGAAATATGAGACTGGTGGTTTTCAAATACAATTGATTACTAAGCTGCCACCTGTGTTAACCATTCAACTAAAGAGATTCACCAATGCTCTTTCTAAAGTGAGAGGACATGTGAGCTTTAAGGAGATTCTTCATGCAGGACCGTTCATGGACCCCAGGTACCGACTTCTGATAGTTCTATACAGCAATTTATAAGACTGTTTTTTATGCCTATTCCATTAAGTCCTTACCTTTAGAAATCCAACAACTATTTTGTGTCATAGTTTGCTTCTACAAAGCTTTAGGAGTATTCCTTCTCTACAAAAATAGGCATTGCAGGTTACAGAAATGAAGGTTTTGAACACAAAAAATATGTCAGACTTCAGGAATTTATATGTAAGTTTGTAAACTATTTTATAGGTTCAGGTTCAGACTACAATATTTTTCTTGGTTCAGACTAGCATTTCGTACTTGTCAGGACACAATAATTGCAAGCTTGACTGAATCGTCTGAAGGCATCACCAGAACCCTGATATGGACCATCACCAGAACCCTGTGCCATTGATTGAAGCTGTTAATATTTCTTTTTTAGTATAGGATACCATATTGCAATATATAGCAGATGTCCAGGCCGTTGAGTATAAACTCTATTCACCTTGGTAGTGTATCAGTATCACTGACCAAGTTATTATTATATTATGATCACCTTGGTGTAGTGTATAAAATCTGTTTGAAGTTTGGATTGTTAAGTATAGTTCTGGTTTTAGACTTGCAGTTGGATGGATATCATATATATACAAACCTAACATCTTTGAGTGACCTGTTGAGAATTAGTATGAGCCTTTATTTCTAATAGTTATAATTAGTAAGTACGTAATCAGTTACTTGAGATACACCATATTGTTTTGTTAATCTGATAGAGCTTTCTTGTTAACAAATGTCCAGTTTGTTGTTTGAAGAAAGACATTGCATTGTTGGTATTCCAGCTTAATCTTCAGTTTCCTTGCATCTGATCTAGCTGTTTATTTCTACTTTTTTTTACTCTTCAGTTCCGAGGACAAAGGTAACTCCAGCTATCGTCTAGTTGGTGTCATTGAGCATCGTGGCCACGCCTTGAGTATAGGGCACTACATTTCTTATGTGAGGGCAGGTCGCAAGCAGCAGAGCAGTGGTTCATCCTCATGGGTTTGCGCAAGCGATCGCGACATCAAGGAAGTCCCCCTAGAAGAAGTTCTCGGGTGTGAGGCATACATGCTTTTCTATGAGAGGATGGATGACCGCGGCATATCTGTGAGCCTAGCCACCAACTAACCAGACCAGATGGACAATGAGAAAGGATGCACAAGTTTGATTATAGCAAGCATGGCAATTGCCAAGTGTAGATAGATACATAGAGTCGTCATCACGTCCAATTTTGTTGCTTTGTCTGAGTTATTGCAAGATTTTGCATTGGTTGCAGCATGTAGATTGCAGGGTAGTCTTTTTCCTTTTTGTTGCGAATTGATTGCAGGGTAGTCAACTGGAAACAATTCTTCCACTGTTGTTAGGCAGATGTTCACGGAGGCGGACATTTGGTCCATGGGGACATATACACCCTATATGGATTCTTTTTAGTAATTCAACAAAAAGTCAAAAAATTCTAAAAATATTTTTTCGGTGAAAATATTTTCTCACATGAAATATTTGTGAAATTCCAACAAAAAGAAAATCCCCCTTTGACTTCTTTTCAAGATAAGACAATTTTTTGGCAAAAATAGTGTGAATAGTGACCTATAATAGTAAATAAATTTCGTTTTTTCGGTGTGAAGTCAACGTTGTTTTTTTCCATGAAAATTTATATACTAGTGCAAAAGTAAGTCAAGTTTATTCTAAAAATAGTTCTTACCTGCTTTGACTTTTTTTGAACTTTTTAAAAAAAACCTCATATAGCATGTATCTACAACCAGGAACCAAAGTGTATTTCCCAGATGTTCACACTCGTTTATAACCAGTTCTCTGTCCATGAGAAACACGTCTATTTCTCCATCATCTGTCCTTTACATATTGAGGAAAAAAAACATTGACTACGCAGGACAGTGGAAAACATGGAACATATCCAATTAATAATAGTTGATGATTGTTCTCAACCTCTTCTGGACGCGTGGATTATGTGTATCCGAGTAGCGAGTCTAGTAAGTCTGAATCCACGGGAAAACGAAATCTACAGTCAACTGCCATTTTGCATTTTCCACCCCATCATAGGAGAGGCAATCAGGAACCGATTGGTCGGTGAAGCTTAACAAAGGTCAACTACTACATAGAGACAACAACTACTAGTCATCAGCGATAGTGAAGCTGTCAGACACAGAAGTTATTGCTTGGCGGATGAAACTGAGCCAATACGTTAGGCGGGCAAACTGAACGAGACCAAAACGGGTCAGACGTGGAGTGGCAATCTCCGAAGCTACCATAGAGTCGATACACATAGAACCAAGCTACCATAAAGTTTTTCTGTTTCTAACATGGATAATACTTTCACTCATTTAGGCCATCCCCTTTTTTCTCCCTGCAAAAAAAGTTGCTGCTTATAATTTTGTTTTGGATAAATTTATAGACAAGTTGCCTGCTTACAAAGCTAATATACTCTCTGATGCTGCTAGGCTTGAGCTGATTAGATCTGTTTTCTCTGCTATTCCTGTGTACTACATGACTAACATTTTGCAATAAATTTATAGCCAAACTCACTGCTATTATTATGAATTTTTGGTGCAAAGGAATTAGAGAAAATAATTCTATAGAAGCCTTTGTCTTAGAGCTTGGTATAAGGAATTTGCAAGCCGTAATGAAAGTCTGATTCGTGCAGCTTCTTGGAGACTTGCTAAAGCCCCCTCTTCTCATTTACACCTTGTGCTTAAATACAAATATTTTCATGATGCCTCCATTTGGACTACAACTCCAAACACTCCCAAATCAGCATTCTGGTCCTCCATTTTCAAAATGATTTCTAAGCTCAAAGCTCATTCTTTCTACCAAATCACTCAAGGGAATATTTCTCTCTGGAGTACTCCTTTGTGTTCTCATTGGGCTACGGTTCATGATCAACTCATTATTCAGCGTCCTGGATACAAATATCCTTCTCTTGTTAAAGATCTTTGGTTCTCAGGATAGAAAGTCTAGAACAATAATCTCATTCGCTCTCTCTTTCAGCAGCCTTTAGCGGCTGCTACTATCCAAACTGAGATTATTAATGAAGATTGCCCTAACATGCCATGCTTGGATCTTACTCCTAATGGAATTTGTTCTTCCAAATCCACTTAAAAATTATGTTTGCGGGATATTCATGCCAATCCTAGGAATTCCCCTTCTTAAGTTTCCTTGCAGGTTAAAAATCTCCTCAAGATGATTTGGAAGCAAAAGCTTATGATTCCCAGAGTCCAAAATTTTGCTTGGAGGCTTCTTCAGTAAGTTCTTCCCATTGGTTTGAGGGTTGGCCGCTTTTCTATACATATTTTTGAATTTTGTTACAGATGTGGCCAACAGGAGAATGAGATACACCTCCATTCTTTGTGATTTTGCTAGAGCAGCATTATACTGCCATCCTTGGTATATTAGATCAGATGTTTTAGTTCAGAATCATTCCAATATGCGTAACATTATTCTGGCTTTGCTTAACATGAATCGTCCACATGATTCTGCTTCAAACATTCTCAATTTTATGTGGTGCCTTTGGAAAGCAAGAAACGACTATCTTTTTGACAGGAAGAAGGCTCTCCCTCACCACAATAGTAGGAAAAAGCCAAGTAGCCGTGTTCCAAAAACTTGGTTACCAGGGCAGATCCTAGACACCGGCAGTATAACACCAGTGATAAGTCTCACTAGCGGCGTTTGCTTCCAACGTCGGCGGTAATGTTTTACTATAGGCATGTGTGGGCCACGCCTGAGATAAATATGTTATTGTTGGCGTCGGACATACGTCAACACTATCCAGAGTGTTGGTATTAAAAACTGTGTTGCATCACATTACATTACAAAAATGCATTGCATATGAAATCACATGATATTACCTAACTACATTATAGATGAAATGACATTATATTACCTAATTAAAGGCCATTACCTATGAAATCTCATTACATTACATAATTCCATTGCACTATATATAATCTAGCGCGTTTGCGGTAGTTGGATACCACAATGACCAGTGTGTGGCGCACTCCAGATTAGAAGATCTGCCATACGGAAGAGTCTTGAAAGTGAAACTAATCCCCGTGTGGTTTTGGTAATTCATAACAACATGTATATCTCATTGAACTAATAGCCTTTCAAGTCATAGAATTCAGGAAGTTCAATGATTGGCATGGCAAGGACTAGTGATTGTGGACCCCTCAAAATGCTAAGGACATGGATTGGCAAAAGCTCAAGACTCTACATTTTTGGTTAAGTGATCCAACATCATAATGAGTCCATAGGAAAGCCAATACTATTAAAAGGGGATGAGGTTTTGATAATGATCAGTTTGCTCAAGTGCTTAATGACATTGCTCCAAAACCCCCAGCCACTTTCTCTATCCAAATCTGTCCAAAACGCTACATTCCAACTCGGTCCCACCAAAACATACCTATCCGTACCTACCGAGTTCATCTGGACACTGCCATAGCCAAGCCCTAACAAATGAGAGTCATCGATATGGTTCTCGGTCCCACCAAGATGGCTTGCCAACTCTCTGTAACTTGTTGCAATTATTTCGGTCTTATCGAGTTTTGCAGCCGGTCCCACCGAGATGGCTTGCCAAACCTTCTGTAACCTGTTGCAATTATTTCGGCCTTACCGAGTTTTGCAATTGGTGCTACCGAGATGGCTTGCCAACCTTTCTGTTGCCTTATTGATTCACTTTGATTCTACTGAGTTGATGCAATCGGTGCCATCGAAATGAGGTTTGCCTTTGCCATTCCACATCGGTCCCTCCGAGATGTGTCCAGTCGATCACACCGACAGTCCCAACGTTCATATCTTTTACACAGGTCAGTGCCACCGAGAATTATGATCGATGCCACCGAGTTGAATCAAAGGTGTGTAATGGTTGTATTTTCTGTGGAGGCTATATATCCCCCTCCACCCCCTCTTACTTAGTAAGAGAGCCATCAGAATGTGCCTACACTTCCACTACTCATTTTCTTAGAGGGAACCACCTACTCATGTGTTGAAATCAAGAGATTCCATCCCTACCACTTGAACCTTGATTTCTAGCCTATCCCAAGTTGCTTTCCACTAAAATCCTTCTTCCACCATAGCCAAATCTGTGTGTGTGAGAGAGAGTTGAGTGTTGGGGAGACTATCATTTGAAGCACAAGAGCAAGGAATTCATCATCATCACACCATCTATTATCTTTTGGTGAGTGGTGTCTCCTAGATTGGTTAGGTGTCTCTTGGGAGCCTCCGACATGATGCGGAGTTGAACCAAGAAGTTTTTAGGGGCAAGGAGATCGCCTACTTCGTGAAGATCTATGCGAGTGAGGCAAGTCCTTCGTGGACGATAGCCATGGTGGGATAGACAAGGTTGCTTCTTCATGGACCCTTTGTGAGTGGAGCCCTTCGTGGACTCGCGCAACCGTTACCCTTCGTGGGTTGAAGTCTCCATCAACGTGGATGTACGATAGCACCATCTATCGGAACCACGCCAAAAATCTTCATGTCCCCATTGTGTTTGCCTTCTCCAAACCCTTCCTTTAGTTACATGTGCAACGTCTTACTTTCCGTTGGTATACTCTTAGAATTGCATGTGTAGGGTGTTGCTTGACTTTCTAGATTTGCTAAAATCTTCCCATAACTAAAATTGGGAAAAGGTTAGGTTTTACTTGGTCAAGTAGCCTAATCAGCCCCCTCTAGACATACTTTCGGTTCTACAAGTGGTATCAGAGCTTCGGTCTCCATAGCCTTGGTTTCCATTGCTTTGGTCTCCATAGAATTGGTTTCACAACCTAGGAGAGTATGGCGTCCATATTTGATAGTACAAATTTTGCCAGTTGGAAGCATAAGATGAAAATGCATATTCTTGGTCATAACCCCGCTGTTTGGGCTGCTGTTCATATTGGCTTGCAAGGTGAATTCTTTGAGGATGGTAGAGAATCAGATCGTGAAGCAACCACAGAACAATTGAATATGTTGCAATACAATGCTCAAGCTTGTGATATTCTCTTCAATGGTATGTGCCCCGAGGAGTTCAACAAAATCAGCTGCCTTGAGAATGCAAAGGAAATTTGGGATACTTTGGTTGATATGAACGAAGGTACCAAGTCCATCAAGGAATCCAAGTTGGATGTGCTTCAAAATCAAATTGACAAGTTCAAGATGAAGGATGGTGAAGGAGTCGTTGAAATGTACTCTAGGCTTGCTCTCATTACAAATGAGGTTGCCGGCTTAGGAAGTTAAGAGATGGCCGACAAGTTCATCATCAAGAAGATCCTTAGAGCCTTGGATGGAACATATGATACCGTGTGCACATTGATCCAAATGATGCCCAATTACAAAGATCTGAAGCCCACAGAAGTCATTGGAAGAACTGTTGCTCATGAGATGTCACTCAAGGAGAAGGAGGAGCTCCACAACAAGTCAAGTGGTGCATAAAAGCTTCAAGTGATGCTCCTACATCATCAAGTGACAAGCTAGTCTCCAATTAGGAAATAAGTCTAATGGTGAAGAAGTTCAACAAATTCTACAAGAGTCAAAGCAAAGATAGAAGCTCCAAGTCAAGGTCCTACAATGAGAAAAGATCTTCTAGTCGTGACCGTAATTGCTACAACTGTGGAAGACTCGGACACTATTCCAATGAGTGTACGACACCTCACAAGAAAAGAGAAGACTCGCCTATGAGGAAGAGTAGAAGAGATGAATCACCTCATAGAGAGAAGGAGTAGATATGATCGTTATTAACAAAGACCCTCTCGAAGAAGCAAGGATTCAGAAAGGAAACACAAGTCATCAAATAGCTACACAAGAAGAAGGCATCAAGCTCATGTTGGTGAATGGGTTTTCGGCTCCGACTTCGACACCCACTCCGAGAGAAGTTATCACTCCGAATCCGACTATACTCAAGATCAAGGTGTTTCCGGACTTGCTCTAGTATCATCCAACTCCCACGACATATTGAAGGAATTGGAAGATGCTTCATGGCTAAAGGCCCCAAGGTATCACACCCTGAGTATCTTGATTTCAATAGTGATGAGGATGATTTGCTAGGTGACAAAACTAGTGATGTGAGCTATAATGAACTTGCTATTAATCATGCTAATCAAGATGAAATGAATGACAATGATAAGAAGGAGGTTGAGAGTCTAACTAAAGAACTAAACACTCTTAAGTTAGCTCATGAAACAACTCAAGAAGATCATAGAGAGATCATAAGAACTCATGAGAAGCTACGCTTCGAGAAGCTAAATTTAGAGCAAGAGCACGAGTTTCTAAAAGCAATCAATGCTGCTCTTTGAAAGAAGAGTTCTTCTTACATTGCCAAACGTCTCCTCTTGTCTACTTACATGCCACAAGGTAAATCTAGTAACAAGAGTAAGAAAGGTTCTTCGTCTAGTAGTAACAATAATAATGCTAAATCCAATATTGTTGCTTCTAGTAGTTCTCTTGACTCCACTAATGATTCTCTTAGTCAAGTTACACTTGAGCAAGAAAATAGCTTATTGAAGGGAATTATAGAGAGAGGTGTTCACAAGAGTCTTGCCAGGAGTAAGAAATTTGAGGAAATTGTACACAAGCAAGGAAGGTACCAGAAGAATCAAGGTGTTGGTTTTGAACGAAAGTTGAATGCCAATGGAGTTGAGTGGGAACAAGATCAATACCCCAAGACAAAGTTTGTTCCTCAGCAAGAGAAGTATGACCCACTTCTTTTGAGGGGACACAAGCTCAAGATGATCTTCCACCACAAGATCCCAAGCTAAAAGGCAAGGAAAAGCTTCAAGAAGAGATTGATTCATTTGAAGAAGCACCTCAAGCCTTGGTCAAGTGGGTCCCCAAGACTTCATCAAGTTCTAATTCATCAAGTTCGACTACAACTCCAAGGATTCCTATCAAGTTGATATGGGTTCCAAAGAAGAAGAACTAGAGAGTTCTCGAGGGTGACTCCGCCAACAAGCTTCACTCATATTCATTTTGGCGAGAACTTGTGCAACCAACTTCAACATCTTGCACTAGTTCATGGAGTCACAAACCCTATTGTTGGTAAGACAAGGGACAAGGTACCTCAATGCATTCATGGACATCATCATATGTGCATTTCACTCTATGTGTATGGATATCCTTGTATGTTCCTTGTGGGACTAACCCATGTAGGTATTGAAAGTGCAAAATTCCAAAGGATTGCTCCCAACTCTTGATGGACTACATCAACATTGAGCATCCACATCTTCACTATCTATATGAAGTCATCATCGACAAAACCCAAGGTTAGTTCATCCCTGTTTGGGGGGGATATCACATCTAGGGGGATCTTTGCTCTAAGACTTGAGCTAAAGCAACTCTAATGGCGTGAACACATTAATGCTTTATGTAAAAGTGGCAATCCCACTTGTGCTTAAACGACGAGTATGACCTATGATCAAATGTTCTCACTTGACTCCTAAGTCAATATACTCATATATAGATGACCTAGTCATCGCAAATTGCTTGATAGATTCTAGAATTGGTTGTGCATGTTTGACACATATTTTATTTGCTATCTTATTGTGTGAACATGTTGGTATGCATGTTTTCTTCATTCGAGGACATCCATTTGTTGTTTTGTTTGTCTTGGTTTTTCTGGCCAAGTGGATGTACAAGAATTCCTAAGCACCTCCTCTAGATATCTATTCTTTCTTTTCTCAAATTCTATTCTTGCTATATCACAAAAAAATGAACAAGTCTTTCTCAGACCCTCCAGGTGAGGCGCACTTGGAGTCACTGATTTGGGAAGGACTGGAATCCAAAACCTTCTACATGTTTTTGGTTGGACCAATTCACTCATACTCGGTCAAACCTAAATCATTTAGATTGATCTAATTTTCCTTCTCGGTGTCCCCGAGTTGAATCATTTCGGAGTCACCGATGTTCTATACCGCTAGCAGTTACACATATCGGCGCCACCGAGTTGTTTCACTCGGAGCCACCGACAACACACGTCCTATACGTTGAATCTTTTTTCAAACATCACATTACCACACCCCATTGTTGTTGTCACCCTGGTCTCCGGATCGTCGTCTTCGTCTCCAGTGCGCCCTTGCCGCCAGACTCCGTCGCCATCGACGACAATCTTATCCGTCGTTGCCGCCGTAGAGAATCTCCACCAAGTTAGGGTGAGATTCGACCCCCTTCGTGTTCTAAATTCCGATTCAATTCTCAGATGGATTGCCATTACTCTTGCCACAGATTGCACTATTCATTTCTATTATAAATTCGGTGGATTAGATTCGAGTAAAAAATTTAGGTTTAGGTTTGCGCAGAATGCATCTCGGACCGACCAATTTGAAATTCTCGGAGTCACCGATTTGGCTTTAGCCATTGCACTAGTACATCTCAGTGCCATTGAGTTGTACTAATCGATGAGTCCAAAAGTAAAGTTTCAGTGAAACCCTAGCATATCGGAGACACCGAGCCACATATCGGTATGACTGAAACTGTGTGCCATGTTTATTTTAAGTCGGTATCACCGAGATTATCAACTCGGCTGATCCGAAATGCCTTGTGTGAAAACTTGAAACTAAGATTTAAACCTAATTTTCATAAAAATGATCTGCTTCTTGTGATGATTCATCTACTCTGCCCATACCCAACTATTCAAAGGGTTAGCTTGCAAGATGTCAGATGCCAGTGACAGTCAGAATGCCTCAGAAGAAAATGTTGACCTAAGTGAAGTGTCACGCCCAAGATGCGACCCTATCCTAAAGGAACTCGAAGGTCCCACCAAGGATAGAAGCGAATCTTGAAGACGCTTTTGCAAGGTGGATATCATTACATCAACATTACATAATAGATAGGGATACATACAAAAGGCATACAATGCCACATGAATACAACATCATCTCACAAGAGATCAACATCCGACTACGGATGGAACACAAATAGAAGCTCAAACAACATCCACCCTGCTAGCCTAGGCTGCCGACCTGGAACCTATCCCCTGATCGAAGAAGAAACAGAAGACGAACTCCAAAATAAGCAAACATCACTCTCGCGTCAAGATCATCACAAAACCTGTACCTGTAACTGTTGTTGTAGTAATCTCTGAGCCACGAGGACTCAGCAATCCCATTACCATGGGTATCAAGACTAGCAAAGCTTAATAGGAAAGGAAGGGGTAAAGTGGTGAGGTTGCAGCAGCGACTATGCATGTATGGTGGCTAACCAACGCAAATGAGAGCGAGAAGAGAAACAAGCGGAACGGTCATCTACTAGCAATGATCAAGAAGTGATCCTGTAATCCTACTTACATCAAACATAACCTAGAAACCGTGTTCACTTCCCGGACTCCGCCGAGAAGTGACCATCACGGCTACACACACGGTTGATGCATTTTAATTCGGATCTCGTGTCAAGTTATCTACAACCGGACATTAACAAATTCCCATCTTCCACATAACCGCGGGCACGGCTCTCGAAAGTTTAAACCCTGCACGGGTGTCCCAACTTAGCCCATGACAAGCTCTCGCAATCAACGAAGGAATAGACCTTCTCCCAGGAAGACCCGATCAGTCTCGGAATCCCGGTTTATAAGACATTTCGACAATGGTAAAATAAGACCAGCAAAGACGCCCGATGCGCCGACAATCCCGATAGGAGCTGCGCATATCTCGTTCTCAGGGCACACTGGATGAGCAAGACGTCGGGTTGGCATAGACCCTGGTTGCCCAGGGGGCGCCGGACATCGCTCGGTTTGGACCAACACTTAGACAAGCATTGGCCCGGGGGGGCTAAAATAAAGATGACCCTTGGGTTAATTACTCCCAAGGGAAAAGTAGGTGGTGGTGAGGCAAATGGTAAAACCAAGGTTGGGCCTTGCTAGACAAGTTTTATTCAAAGCGAACTGTCAGGGGGGTCCCATAAATCACCCGACCGCGTTAGGAACGCAAAAATCCGGGAACATAACACCGGTATGACGGAAACTAGGGCGGCAAGAGTGGAACAAAACACCAGGCATAAGGCCGAGCCTTCCACCCTTTACCAAGTATATAGATGCATTAATAATATAAGAGACATTGTGATATCCCAACATAAACCCTGTCCACCATGGAGCAATCTTCAAATTCGCCTGCAGCTAGCAACGCCATCAGAGGGGCTGAGCAAAGCGGTAACATAGCCAAACAATGGTTTGCTAGGAATGGTGTCAAAGGTTAGAGGTTCATGGCAATTTGGGAGGCTTGAAGAGCAAATGATAGGTAACGCAGCATAGCGATAGAACGAAGCAACTAGCATAGCAATGATAGTAGTGAGATCCAAGGTGACGGTCATCTTGCCTGAAATCCCGCAAGGAAGAAGAATGAGTCCATGAAGAAGATGAACGGATGAAGTCGAACCAATCGTAGACGAACGAATCCTCACGATCGCAACGAAACAGGAACTAACAAGAAGAAGCACACAACATAGGTAAACACACCACACATGAACAAGGCATGATGCACAACAAGCATGATGCATGACCAAGCTACATGAAGCTACTCATGGAAAGATATGATGCAAACAAGAACAACACATCAAGGTAAGTTTAAATGAGGCCGGGAACAACATATAACAATTCCGGTAAGTCCTCATATGCAAATTTCAAAATTGGTCCAGAACTGAATAAACCTTATGTTCAAGTTGTTAAACAGCAAGTTAAGATGCACCAAGATGATCTACACGAAATTCTAGTCAAGTTACATATAAAGTTCATTAGATTCGGAGCTACGGCCTAGGAGATATGAGCAAAACAAGTTAAACATGGCATTGATGCTAAATGCATACAAACATCAAGCAAACACCTCAAAACAAGGATGCAACATGATAATATGAAACTACATGCAAAATCAAGCAAGTTTCATATAGAGCACACTCAAAACGGAGCAACGGTTCAACACATGCACACTATACAAGTCATAGCAACAATCTGTCCATAACAGCAACTAGGCATATTGCAAGCATCAAAACAATAAGCTACAGCACCCCAACATAATAACAAAAGGCTTGGGCATGAAGCACAGGTAAAGCATAAGAAAACATGAACACTGAGCTATCTCCAGAAATCACTAGAACATGCTCAAAATGACATGGTAAGATTGCAAATAATAACAGTTTCAGACTTTGCAGAAATAACATCAGGAAGCTATCTTTAGAACTATCAAACAACATGTTGCAGGAAGCTATCATGGCAAACAAAGGCATGGCATGAATCTACTAATTGCATAGAACAACATTCCCTTACTGACCATGAGCCAAAAGGGAGCAGAAAATATGATGGCACCCATGTAAACATGGCAAGTTATATAACAGATTCGTGTTGACACCGGATTTTGGCAAGGAACAAAAGGCAAGTAAGATGGCCTCAAGTGAAAGAGTTTTAAGCATGAAAAGTTTCAGGCCGCCGAGTGGAACAACTTTGATTTTTAAGTCATCAACATCCGACCTCATCTCAGTGGCCGAAGTTGTACTCCGAGTGACAAAATTTAATGTTCTGAGTGCTTTTCGGCCGATTACACCCTCAATATGGCCTCAGATGAAGGAGTGCTCTGAAGGAGTTGTCTTCGTCTCGTCGAGGCGATCGATTTTCATATATAAATCATCTCAATCCGAGTTCATATGCAAAAGTTATAGTCAATACGGTCTGGACAGGCCAGAGACCAAAATATTACGCTTGACACCAGACACATGTTAATGAGTGTCTGACGCAATGCGTGAGCAATTCGGACTTCAAGACGACCTTGAATTGAAAAACCTTCAGCACAGAAAAGTTTCGTCTCGTCGAGCCGATCGATTTTCATATATAATTCGTCTCAATCCGAGGTCGTATGAGACTTGGAGAGACAAATCAAGATCATGCTATGTTTTTGGTCGAGTGAAAAACTTACCATCCGAGTGAAAACTCACCGGTCGAGTGAAAACCTACCGATCGAGTAAAAGGTCGAGTGAAAACCTACCGATCGAGTAAAAGGTCGAGTGAAACCTACCGATCGAGTAAAAGGTCGAGTGAAAACCTACCGATCGAGTAAAAAGTCGAGTGAAAACCTACCGATCGAGTAAAAGGTCGATTGAGTAAAAGGTCGAGTGAAAATTGGTCGATCAAGTAAAAGATTGTCTTCCGACTGAAAATGTGGTCATCATCCGAGTGAAAGATTGTCTTCCGAGTGAAAATATAGTCATCCGAGTGAAAAGGTCCAGTCGAGTGAAAGACTCTAATATCCGAGTCGATGAGCTCAAATCCGAATGAAAGTGAACATGTGCCCAAAAGTTTATCAAGATAATCTCGAATGAAGAAGTGTTCAATACAGAAGTTGTGTGTATCATCAAGACGGTAAACTTTGGTTTTGGAGTCATCGTCATCAGAGATAGTATATGACCTGCAAATTCACTACAACACTCGGATAATTCAGTCTACCGCAAGACCGAGTCCGACTGGAAGGTAAAAACGACCTCGAAAAGTATTCAAGATGGCTTTATTTGAAAAAGTGGTCAACATGAGAGTTGTTCGTATCGTCGAAGCGCACAAGTTTGATGTTTGGGCCATCTTGATCGGAGGTCATATGGAGGCTCGGCGGCCTGCACAAGGAGGAAGACAGAAGTTGGGCCAGATTCAGACTGAATCCGAGTTGGAATAGAACTAGGACTCTAGGACGCGAATTGATGTAATTTTTCCTGTAAGGAAAGCCTAGATGAATCCTTTACTTGTACGGGAAGTCCAGCCGCCTCTTATATATGTTGGGGGTGACGGCCGATTGAACAACACCAATCGAACCAATCAATCTATTACACTTTTGTGTTCATCTATCTTTATCCCCTACCCTTGTATCTTTCTTTCTCGTTCTTCGTTCGTTCTTCGTGTTGGAGGGCAGCGATCCACGAGGCTCTAGGGGCGAGCGAATCGACCTAGGGCAGCCCATAGCCGCCGCACTCCCTGACGGGGTCCCTCCCGGGGGTGTGGGGTTTTCGGGTCTACAAAAGGGCCCGTCGACTGTCTTGCGTATCGCGCTGTCGGTCGGGTCTCCTTCGACGTGAGCTGCGGTGCATCACCCCCGGCGTCGAGGGTACACGTGACGTGTTCGTGTGTCAACAATTCGTACGTGGCAGGAACAACAATAAGTAGGCATGTTGGTGAGCTTGAACCACTCACCACAGAGCAATACATGGCATGGCAAGGCAACCAACAGTAAGAAGGCATGTTTATGAAGCTAAGCATGGCAATAGCAACGTCATAGGGTGCATGGATCACTAGGAAAACACAAGGAAACAATTGAACTTAATGTTAAGAGGCTGATAGCAACATTATCAAGCAACTTTGGAGCAAGATTACAACAAGCTACAGCAACTTATAAATGCAACCAAGGGCATGAATGGATAAAGCATGACATGTAGATCAAAACATGTTTATAGGACATCTCCAGATTATGCACAAAATGACTAGTAGGAGCATGTTAACATAGCAACAAAATATAACACAATCTGTCAGGAAAACAGCAACAGCAACTACCCTACTTAACAAGCTTGGTTCACTCAGCACACAACTCACAAAAATACATGGGTTACACCTCTGGAAAGATGACATAGCATAGATCAAAACACATGTAGAGCTCATACTCATAGGATGCACACATCAATCATGGCAAAAATGACAAATGAGCAAGTTATAACAGTTTCAGCAGATTAACATCAACATGCACTCTTCCAAAAGCATTTCGGGCATCAAGATGACCTCAAATGAGAATGATGCAATGAGATGAAATGAAGTACTCGTCGAGGCGAACAATTTAACATATTATACGCATGAAACGGAGCTACGGATGCAGAGATACATCATGATGAATATGGCATGATAATGTAGGAATATACGGGACTTAGTGGAATTTATACCTCCGGATCTGGGGTTGACCCGGGCGCGGATTACGAGGCTCGCCGGAGTGGACTCGGGGACGGCCGGAGACGGGCGGGGAGGACGGATCCGGTGAGGAGGAAGCCGGTGGGGGCGCGGGACGGGGCCGGGAAGGTCGGGGGCGGCCGGATCCGGTCCGGCCCGACCGGATCCGCAGCAAGGCGGCACGGCAGCCGGCGACGCGGGGCGGCG
>NC_041393.1:228756493-228763364 GCF_002162155.2 Triticum dicoccoides | reverse complement strand
CGGCGGCGCGCGCGGTGGCCGGGAGGCCACGTGGCGCTTCCTGGTTCGCTGAGGGCGGCGGCGCGGACATGTCCGGTCCGATCCGGACGTGTCCGGCGGCGGAGAGGGAGCGGGGCTAGGGTTAGGGGGGATTTTCATGTGCGAATTTGGAAGGGGGAGGCATATTTATAGGTAGAGGGAGCTAGGAGAGTCCAAATGAGGAGCGGTTTTCGGCCATGCGATCGTGATCGAACGACCGAGAGCATGGAGGGGAGGTAGATGGGTTTTGGGCCACTTTGGAAGGGGTGTTGGGCTGCACACAAAAGAGGCTTTACGGTTAACCGTTGGAGTATCAAACGACCTCCAAATGGCACGAAACTTGACAGGCGGTCTACCGGTGCTATACCAAGGCCGCTTGGCAAACCTCGGGCCATTCCGAGAACGTTTAACACCTGCACAAGAGAAGAGGCAAAAGGGGACGCCGGATGACATAGGAGCGCCAGATTGCAAAACGGACAATGGGGAAAATGCTCGGATGCATGAAACGAACATGTATGCAAAATGAAATGCACATGATGACATGATATGAAATGCATATGATGACATGGCAAAATGCAACACGCAAGCAAATGACATGGCAACAACGATGAATAACTGGCGGACACCTGGCACAACGAATCCGGGGCGTTACAACACTCCTCCACTAACAAGAGATCTCGTCCCGAGATCTTAGGACCGATACGGAAGGGAAAAGGGATGAGGTGAAACAAGAACTCGAGAAGAAGCAAAGAATCGAGAGCACTAGAGAATAAGAGAGCAACAACGAGAATGACGAGGATCCAAAGCTCACGGAATCAGATAGACTCTGAAACCAGCTCGTTCTAACCGAGTGGTTAGAATGAGAAAAGAAACGGATAAGACTGAAAGAATTTAGGCAGCACTCCGGCTAAAAATGAAAGGAAAAGAACACGAGCTTGAGAGGATGGAATGATACTTGATGAAGACATCACACAAAAACTCCGGAAAGAATGGAAATAGTTGAAAGAAAAGAACTTAGAGGGAAGGATTGAAAGGAGTTGTTGAGAAAATCAACAACGGAAAGGATAAGCTCGTCGTGGACTTATGGATAACATCTCAAAATTATGAGGTGATCTCCGACCATAAGCGGAAATGATTGGATAGCTGAGAAAAACGAAGAGATGCAAAACTCCACTTCAAAAGAATACGGAGAATTAATTGCACTTCGAGATGCAAGAAGAAAAGATACTAGAACTCCTTGAACAAGAATCTTGATGAACTCTTGAAAGAATGAATTAAATCATGAAGAACCACCACGAAGAACTCCGGTGACAAAGGATGATGAGATAGAAAGAAGGATGAAAGAATAAGATGAGCATTGCAATGGTTTAGATGAAGGTTCCGACGAGATGGCCGAGGAAATTTGAACTCCGGAAAAGAAAAGATGAAACACTTGGAACTAGAATTTATTCATCAAGAACAAACTCTAAAGGAAAGGATTAATCACTTGGATGAAATAAGAATAAGATTTATTGTATGCTTATCCTTCATCAAATTAAATTGATGACAAGCAATGGATTTGCATACTACTTATTCTTCTTGAAAAAGGATTGAGAAGTGACATATCGCAAACTTGAGAAGGTCTTCATGAACCACCGGTAGAATTGGAAAGAATGAATGGATTAAAAAGATAATCAAGGAAAAAGAATTTGAAAGAACCACCGTGAGAATTTGGAAATGACTGATGAAAGAGAATGAATCGCCGGGAAGAATTAGAAGAACCAATATGCTAGAGGGGATTTAGATACAAGAGAACGGGAAGAACTCGATCTGATTAAAGAGCACTTGAATGAAGCACCGGGATAAATAGAAAACGATAACTGAAATGTGAGGACGTAGAATTCTTCTGGAATGCTGGCCTCCGGTGAAAAGAAATGGAAAAACAACTCCTGACATACTCCGGATGGATGAAAGAATATCTGACAAATGGAATAATTCAAGAGGATAGCATGAAGCTTGAACCACGAATCTTCGGAAGAACGGGCAAGATTTAGAGGAAAAGCTCTTCTTCGGTCTTCAAATGATGACGAGAAAACACCACCAAAATTACTGAGATACTCCGGGAGATTGAAAAACGAAGAGGTTAAGCTAACAATGAAAAGAATATGAACGAGATCTTGGAGTTGCTTGTGACTGATGAACTCCATTCTTACGTCACACTTGAAAAGAATTGAGAATAACTCCGGGGAATTAGAAGAGTCAGGTAAGATCCTGGGAAAAGACCTGTGGGTTAGGGCCCACTGAAGAGATAACACCGTTGGAAAGGATTGTAGAACAGATAGATGATGCACCGGAACAATTGAAATATTTGAATGAGGTGACAACCTCGAATTAATTGGAACACAGACGAATCTCCTAAGATGTCTTCCGAACTCCAGAAAGATAAACTGGCGAAAGGCGAACGAGCAAGGAAAACACTTGAGCCAAGGGAAAAGAATATGATCAACCCGAAAAAAATGGAATTGAATCCACCGAAAAAGAAAAGAGATGAAGAATGTCAAACGAGACGAGAATTCACCGGTTGAGATAATTGAGGGAAGACCGAAGAGGTTCTGCACGAATGAAATTGATGCTCGAAAGAGACTCAGACTCTGGGAAGAAGAGGGTGGGAGGGCGGGAAAAACAAAGGCAGATGGAAGGGGAATCGACGAATATCTTGAAGAGAAAACACCGGTTGAAATCATTGAGGAAGGAATGCAAAGACTTCGCACGAGTAGGAAGGATACTCGATTACAGACTCCGGCTCCGAGAAGGAAAAAGGGGAGGGCGGGTGGGAAAATAAAACAACTGAGGATGGAAAAACAACTTCGATCGAAAAGAGCTGAGGATTGATCTCCCAAAGAGAGAGAGGTTCGAATCAGCTTGACGAGGAATGCACCGGATAAAAGAGCTGGGGAACAACGATCGGAAAAACCAACTGCGTGATCCTAAAGAAAATTTTGAAGGGGAAGAGAAGTAATTCAAAACACCTACGTCAAGATTCCTCACCAGAGCGACGAAGGGGCTGAGGAGTAAAAAGAATTCCTACTCTCCGATATAACTAGACTCAGAAAACAGTTTTCATCTAGACTCAACAACGGCCAAACTACACGATCAATCAAGGGGGGCTCCTAGGGTCGGTCGAGGCTCTGATACCAACTTGTCACGCCCAAGATGTGACCCTATCCTAAAGGAACTCGAAGGTCCCACCAAGGATAGAAGCGCATCTTGAAGACGCTTTTGCAAGGTGGATATCATTACATCAACATTACATAATAGATAGGGATACATACAAAAGGCATACAATGCCATATGAATACAACATCATCTCACAAGAGATCAACATCCGACTACGGATGGAACACAAACAGAAGCTCAAACGACATCCACCCTGCTAGCCCAGGCTGCCGACCTGGAACCTATCCCCTGATCGAAGAAGAAACAGAAGACGAACTCCAAAATAAGCAAACATCGCTCTCGCATCAAGATCATCGCAAAACCTGTACCTGCAACTGTTGTTGTAGTAATCTCTGAGCCACGAGGACTCAGCAATCCCATTACCATGGGTATCAAGACTAGCAAAGCTTAATGGGAAAGGAAGGGGTAAAGTGGTGAGGTTGCAGCAGCGACTAAGCATGTATGGTGGCTAACCAACGCAAATGAGAGCGAGAAGAGAAACAAGCGGAACGGTCGTCTACTAGCAATGATCAAGAAGTGATCCTGTACTCCTACTTACGTCAAACATAACCCAGAAACCGTGTTCACTTCCCGGACTCCGCCGAGAAGTGACCATCACGGCTACACACATGGTTGATGTATTTTAATTCGGATCTGGTGTCAAGTTATCTACAACCGGACATTAACAAATTCCCATCTGCCACATAACCGCGAGCACGGCTCTCGAAAGTTTAAACCCTGCAGGGGTGTCCCAACTTAGCCCATGACAAGCTCTCGCGATCAACGAAGGAATAGACCTTTTCCCAGGAAGACCCGATCAGTCTCGGAATCCCGGTTTACAAGACATTTCGACAATGGTAAAACAAGACCAGCAAAGCCGCCCGATACGCCGACAATCCCGATAGGAGCTGCGCATATCTCGTTCTCAGGGCACACTAGATGAGCAAGACGTCGGGTTGGCATAGACCCTGGTTGCCCAGGGGGCGCCGGACATCGCTCGGTTTGGACCAACACTTAGACAAGCATTGGCCCGGGGGGGCTAAAATAAAGATGACCCTTGGGTTAATTACTCCCAAGGGAAAAGTAAGTGGTGGTGAGGCAAATGGTAAAACCAAGGTTGGGCCTTGCTGGACAAGTTTTATTCAAAGCGAACTGTCAGGGGGGTCCCATAAATCACCCGACCGCGTTAGGAACGCAAAAATCCGGGAACATAACACCGGTATGACGGAAACTAGGGCGGCAAGAGTGGAACAAAACACCAGGCATAAGGCCGAGCCTTCCACCCTTTACCAAGTATATAGATGCATTAATAATATAAGAGATATTGTGATATCCCAACATAAACCCTGTCCACCATGGAGCAATCTTCAACTTCGCCTGCAGCTAGCAACGCTATAAGAGGGGCTGAGCAAAGCGGTAACATAGCCAAACAATGGTTTGCTAGGAATGGTGTCAAAGGTTAGAGGTTCATGGCAATTTGGGAGGCTTGAAGAGCAAATGATAGGTAACGTAGCATAGCGATAGAACGAAGCAACTAGCATAACAATGATAGTAGTGAGATCCAAGGTGACGGTCATCTTGCCTGAAATCCCGCAAGGAGGAAGAACGAGTCCATGAAGAAGATGAACGGATGAAGCCGAACCAATCGTAGACGAACGTATCCCCATGATTGCAACGAAATAGGAACTAACAAGAAGAAGCACACAACATAGGTAAACACACCACACATGAACAAGGCATGATGCACAACAAGCATGATGCATGACCACGCTACATGAAGCTACTCATGGCAAGAGATGATGCAAACAAGAACAACACATCAAGGCAAGTTTAAATGAGGCCGGGAACAACATATAACAATTCCGGTAAGTCCTCATATGCAAATTTCGAAATTGGTCCAGAACTGAATAAACCTTATGTTCAAGTTGTTAAACAGCAAGTTAAGATGCACCAAGATGATCTACATGAAATTCTAGTCAAGTTACATATAAAGTTCATTAGATTCGGAGCTACGGCCTAGGAGATATGAGCAAAACAAGTTAAACATGGCATTGATGCTAAATGCATACAAACATCGAGCAAACACCTCAAAACAAGGATGCAACATGATAATATGAAACTAAATGCAAAATCAAGCAAGTTTCATATAGAGCACACTCAAAACGGAGCAACGGTTCAACACATGCACACTATACAAGTCATAGCAACAATCTGTCCATAACAGCAACTAGGCATATTGCAAGCATCAAAACAATATGCTATAGAACCCCAACATAATAAAAAAAGGCTTGGGCATGAAGCACAGGTAAAGCATAAAAAAACATGAACACTGAGCTATCTCCAGAAATCACTAGAACATGCTCAAAATGACATGGTAAGATTGCAAATAATAACAGTTTCAGACTTTGCAGAAATAACATCAGGAAGCAATGTTTAGAGCTATCAAACAACGTGTTGCAGGAAGCTATCATGGCAAACAAAGGCATGGCATGAATCTACTAATTGCATAGAACAACATTCCCTTATTGACCATGAGCCAAAAGGGCACAGAAAATATGATGGCACCCATGTAAACATGGCAAGTTATATAACAGATTCGTACATGGCAGGAACAACAATAAGTAGGCATGTTGGTGAGCTTGAACCACTCACCACAGAGCAATACATGGCATGGCAAGGCAACCAACAGTAAGAAGGCATGTTTATGAAGCTAAGCATGGCAATAGCAAGGTCATAGGGTGCATGGATCACTAGGAAAACACAAGGAAACAATTGAACTTAATGTTAAGAGGCTGATAGCAACATTATCAAGCAACTTTGGAGCAAGATTACAACAAGCTACAGCAACCTATAAATGCAACCAAGGGCATGAATGGATAAATCATGACATGTAGATCAAAACATGTTTATAGGACATCTCCAGATTATACACGAAATGACTAGTAGGAGCATGTTAACATAGCAACAAAATATAACAGAATCTGTCAGGAAAACAGCAACAGCAACTACCCTACTTAACAAGCTTGGTTCACTCAGCACACAACTCACAAAAATACATGGGTTGCACCTCTGGAAAGATGACATAGCATAGATCAAAACATATGTAGAGCTCATACTCATAGGATGCACACATCAATCATGGCAAAAATGACAAATGAGCAAGTTATAACAGTTTCAGCAGATTAACATCAACATGCACTCTTCCAACAGCATTTAGGGCATCAAGATGACCTCAAATGAGAATGATGCAATGAGATGAAATGAAGTACTCGTCGAGGCGAACAATTTAACATATTATACGCACGAAACGGAGCTACGGATGCAGAGATACATCATGATGAATATGGCATGATAATGTAAGAATATACGGGACTTAATGGAATTTATACCTCCGGATCTGGGGTTGACCCGGGCGCGGATTACGAGGCTCGCCGGAGTGGACTCGGGGACGGCCGGAGACGGGAGGGGAGGACGGATCCGGTGAGGAGGAAGCCGGTTGGGGCGCGGGACGGGGCCGGGAAGGTCGGGGGCGGCCGGATCCGGTCCGGCCCGACCGGATCCGCGGCAAGGTGGCACGGCAGCCGGCGACGCGGCGCGGCGGAGGGGCGGCGCGGGGCGCGGCTCCGGCGGAGGAGGCCGGGAGCCGAGGCGGTGGCGG